>NC_133309.1:19007781-19065088 GCF_012295235.1 Primulina huaijiensis | reverse complement strand
CAGTTACCGGTCAGTTCAGTTTCATTCCGGTCGTCAGTTACCGGTCAGCTCAGTTCAGGGACCACTTGCGTAGACCATAATCTCACCAGAAAATTATTACAAGTTATTTCATTACAGGGCTCTAAGGAGCAAACATTTTCACTGATATTTTCAGTTCAGTTATGCACGTACTATAATTACCATTGAAAGGATATTTTACGTTACACCTCATTATAGGAAATTTTCACTTGCATGCGACTTTATTAATTATTTACTTGTTATTTACAATATATACATGCTGAGTCTTTAGACTCACTAGACTTGATTGTTGTAGGTACTGATGATGTCGGGACCGAGGGCGGGGATCAGTGAGCCAGCTCGAGTCGGCAGTAGTGGGACCCGAGGACCTCACTTTTCAGCATTTATTATTGTTATCGCTCAAACATTTTTACCTACCGTTGGATAAAATTTTTACAGTTATTTTTACAACATTAATTTCTTTCGCTGCTATTTTTAAACATGATACGTTATTCAACAGTTTATTTTATGAACTGGATACTTCATTTAGTTTAAAAGAAAATTTTTAATTTTTCTGCAAATTTTCCAATACGGATTTCTAGGCCTTTACATAACCTATATATGCTTTTTCCTAGCATGATAAACATGATTTTTTTTATAAATGAATAGCACTCTGACTGTCACAGTGTAATGTTCTATCTTCAAGCTTCTGACCCAATTCTTACAGAAAGGATTTCAACCATATCATCTCCTTGCTAGCTTCTGTTACAGCAACGTAGTCAGCCTCAGTAGTTGAAATCGCAACTATCTTTTGCAGTTTAGACACCCAGCTTACGACCGTACCACCTAATGTGTACACATATTATTGGAACATTTTATGTTCGCAATCTAGATTTTGATGTTAACAAAAAGTGTTATTTTGTTTCTAATGGTCTATTGTAGTACGTAGGAAGCTGGAACTGATCAGGTAATTGAGCTAAAAAACTAAAGCTATCAAGAAGCAACTGAAAGTACCAGCTGTTTGCCCAAACTGAATCAGCTCAACTGACATATCAAAGAACAGTTCAGCTGATGTCCAGCTGATAGGTGGTTGAGCAGGAGAACTTTAAAAGCCTGGCCATCTAATGAAGAACTCAACTGATGAAAGCTCAGCTGATCAGTTCCACTGAAAGAGTGAAATCAGTTCAACTAACGAGTCAACTGATTTCACCAGCCCAACTGACAGTTAGGAGCGTCAGTTATGAATCAATCAGTTACAGATCAAGACAAGCTTATCTAAAGTGGATTCCAGCTACGTACAAAGGTACAAAGCATCTGTACTATTGAGAGTACAATAATGGATGTTGCAACAAAGCATAAAGCCAAAATGTTCGAGAAGACTGTCGGAAAAGTGGAAACACAAGTTGAAGCTGTAACAGATACAATAATTGAGTTTCACTGTACGATCAAGCCTTCACGCCTATAAATAGAATATCTGTGAAGACGTTAAACAAGTGAGTAAAAGAAAAGAGGGCACTCTTATTGCTTATCAGCTTACAAGAAGCAATCATCCCAGAGAGAATACAAAAAGTTATATGAGCTTAGTTTAGACGCTATTTTCCCTCAGTGTGTAAAAACACCTTTCGATGTATTCATTGTTCGGTTCTCACACACACTTACTCACCACCACCACTCAAATATAGTTTTGCACAAAGACATTAAACTCGTGTATGTAGTCTTTGATACACAGACGTTAAACAAGTGTTGGTTGGGAGGTGCTGCCTTCATTCTAGTCTAGGAGTTCAGTTAGGCAGTGGGTAAGTCCAAAGCTGGGTGGGTTTGTACAAGGAGTTGAATAAATCAAAATCTTCTAGTGAATCCTACCCGAGGTGGTATATAGAGTGTACGTAAGAGCAGTTGAAGTCTCCGAACATCCATAAACATATCTTGTGTATTTTACTGTTTAACTATTGTTTTCAAATTGTTTTGATCAGTTAGAGCATCTGTCAGTTCAGTTTTCACCATAACTGAACTGATATATGGTAGAACTGATCGCATGCTTTTCAGTTATTCAGATTACACAATTTAAAAGGCTTTCAAATATAGCAGCTTTCTTCACGAAAGATTACTTTAAGTATTTTCCTCTTGGGACTTTAACCAAACTCGATTTAATTCTTCGTTGTTAACATTCTTAGAACACCAGCTATTGCAGCTCTTGGCGAATATTGTGTTTGAAACACCTTTGGTACCCAGCACATGATCCTTCAATTGGTATCAGAGCTAGTTTTTCTAAGAAGAACATTTGAAGAAAACTGTATTTTAAATTATTTTACTTTAAAATAGTTTTAAAATGCTATTTAAAAGTACTTTATATTATCTTCAAAACTATTTGAAAATATTTATATATTGCTCATTGCAAAGGGTTGAGAGGATTGGCTCTGCAAATAACATTTTCGCAACTTCTCTCGACTCTGAGCTTTGGGGTTTTAATCAGCCTGCAGGGTTCTGAGCTTTACCTGTCAAGACGCTCATCTAAATTGTTCAGTGAAAAAGATTTCAGTTGCAAGCCTACCAGTTTAACTGATATACAAACGAAGCTTAGCCATGCTGGGATGTTGGATGATTAAAGTGGAGCTTAATCATCAGCATTATGTTGCCGCTTCATTATCATATCAGATAATCAATGCAGTTCAACATCAGTTGAGTCTAGTTTGAGTCAGCTCGACCAGTTAGCCAGCAAAGAAATCAAGTTCAAGGCAAGTTAGCTGTTCTTCTGGCAAAGGAACTCAAGATCGGTGCAGCATTTCCAGTTGTTGGTATATCCAGTTTGGTCATGCACAAACCAACTGATAACTGATGTTATTTAAAATATGCTAATGTAGTAGCAATTTTCCTTACAACTTTTGATGTACTCAAATGTAAAATACAAGGAAGTTTATTTGATTAAATAAACATCATGTTTATCCAGTTGAGTTTCGATGTAATTTCTTGCCGACATTGCTTAAATGGTTAAAATCTGTCAATTTATTTTGAGCGTATATATAAATTTTTTTTGTTTTCAAAAGAGGACTTTAATTCAGTTGTTGGGGAGGAGCTTTCTTATCCCTCAATTGAAAGTTTTCTTTTTACTCAGTTTTTTTTTTAATCAGCTGTGGAGGGGGGAGTTTTCTTTAAAAGATCACTCAAGCTGAAAAAATGTTTTAAAACTAATTGTTTATTCAGTTCTTGAGGGGGAGTCTTTTTATCCCTCGAAATGAAAGATTTCTTTGTATTTTCTCACTACAAAGGGAGAATCAATTTTTAAAATTCGCTTTAATTGTTCAAGTTTTTTGATCATAAAAAAAGGGGAGATTGTTGGAACATTTCATATTCACAATCTTGATTTTGATGTTAACAAAACTTGTTATTTTGATTCTAATGGTTTATTATAGTGCGCAGGAAGCTGGAACTGATCAGTTAATTGGGCCAAAAATTGAAGCTATCAAGATGCAACTAAAAGTACCAGCTGTTTGCCCAAACTGAATCAGCTCAACTGTCATATCGAAGAACAGTTCAGCTGATATCCAGCTGATAGGTGGTTCAGCAGGAGAACTTTAGAAGCCTGGCCAGCTAATGAAGAACTCAACTGATGAAAAGCCCAGCTGATCACTTCCACTGAAAGATTGAAATCAGTTCAACTGAAGAGTCAACTGATTTCATCAGCCAAACTGAAGATCAGTTCAGATGACCAATTAGGAGCAACAGTTAAGAATCAATCAGTTGCAGATCAAGACAAGCTTATCTAAAGTTGATTCCAGCTACGCACAAAGGTACAAAGCATCTGTAATATTGAGAGTACAATAATGGACGTTGCAGCAAAGCATAAAGCCAAAATGTTCCAGAAGACTGTCGGAAATGTCGAGACACAAATTTCAAGGAACACGTTCAAGCTGCAACATATACAATAATTGAGTCTCACTGTACGATCAAGCCTTCATGTCTATAAATAGAAGATCAATGAAGACGTTAAACAAGTGAGTAAAAGAAGAAAGGGCATGCTTACTGGTTATCAGCTTACAAGAAGCAATCAGCCCTGAGGGAATACACAAAGTCATATCAGCTTAGTTTAGAAACTCTTTTCCCTCAGTGTGTGAGAACACCTTTCGGTGTATTCATTGTTCAGTTCTCACACGCACTTACTCACCACCACCACTCAAATACAGTTTTGCACAAAGACATTAAACTTGTGTATGTAGTCTTTGACATACAGACGTTAAACAAGTGTTGGCTGGGAGGTGTTGCCTTCAATCTAGTCTAGGAGTTCAGTTAGGCAGTGGGTAAGTCCTAAGCTAGGTGGGTTTGTACAAGGTGTTGTATAAATCAAAGTCCTCTAGTGAATCCTACCTGAGGTGGTAGAAGGGGTGACATATGAGAAGTTAAAGTTTCCAAACATCCATAAACATATCTTGTTTATTTTACTGTTTAACTATTGTTTTCAATTTTTTTTGATCAGTTAGAGCATTCGTCAGTTCAGCTTTCATCATAACTGAACTGATATATGGTAGAACTGATCCCTTGATTTTCAGTTATTCAGATTACACAAATTAAAAGGCTTTCAAATATAACAGCTTTCTTCACGAATGATTACATCGAGTATTTTCCACTTGGTACTTTAACAAAACTCGATTTAATTAATCGGTGTTAACATTCTTAGAAAACGAGCTATTGCAGCTCTTAAACAATATTGTGTTTGAAGCACCTTTGGTGCCCAGCACACGATCCTTCACATACCCAGTAGTACTTTTTTCTGCCATCTAGGTCACCACCCATGTCGGCATCGACAAAACCTTGTAAGCCCAAATTTGTCCTTCTGAAGCATAAAGACAAACTAGCAGTACCTTTCGAATACCTCAGAATCCATTTAACTGCTTCCCAGTGTTGTTTTACTGGATTGCTCATAAACATTCTCACAACTTCCACTGCATGTGCTATATCTGGTCTAGTACACACCATTGCATACATGAGGTTTCCAACAGCAGAAGCATAAGAAAACTTGTTCATATAAGCTTGTTCCTGCTCCGTCGAAGGGGATTATGCTTTGGTTAGTTTAAAATGACTAGCCAAAGGAGTACTCACCTCTTAGCAACTTAATTTTCTTGTTAAGTTGATTTTCAACTTCACTTTTGTTAAATACAAACTTATTTATGGATTCATTTTTACTTTAAAGAAGATACACATAACAAAATTTTGTACTATCATAAAAAAAGCAATGAAATATTTATTTGCACCACGTATTTGCACTCCTTTTAAATCTAAATATATGAGTAAATTAAATTAAAAGGGTTCACTTTTTCTTTCAATAGTTTAGAAAGATGAACTTGTTCGTTTTGCTTCAACACAAATTTCGCATTGTTAAGACTAAAATTCAATCAAATTCTTGTATACACTAATAAAAAAAAGTAATGAAATATTTATTTGAACACGTATTTGCACTCCTTTTAAATCTAAATATATGAGTAAATTAAATTAAAAGGGTTCATTTTTTCTTTCAATAGTTTAGAAAGACGATTTTGTTCGTTTTGCTTCAACAAAAATTTCTCATTGTTAAAACTAAATTTCAGTCAACTTCATGTATATACTAATAACAAACATCATGACATTTAATATAAGAAACTACATATTAATGAGCTCAAATAATTAGAATTTTTTTTATAATGCTCACTCCTTCGACATGTTCAATAAATGTCTTCGGAGGTACATCGAATAAAGTTACCTGATTTCAATTAAGAAAGATAGCCACTCTGTTAGAATGCACGTATGTTTATATTATGATATAAAGATTTTGATTGAAAGTAGTGACATACATATATGACATTCGTTTCCAATTTAAGCTTATCTCTATTTAACATTCCGATGTATATTTTTTGGATGATCATACGACGGCATAGTTATCTTCGGACCATACTTAAAAATTGTTTTAACGATAAAACCGGTCAAAATCAGTCAAGAACCTATTGAACAGGTTCTGAACTGATGAATGAGTCAAAACTGGTCGAAACAGTTCATTCTTCATTTTATTATTATTTTTGGATAATTTTTTTTAAAAAAATTTAATTATTTCTTATATTTAAAATCTTAATTTTTTTTGTTTTATATATTTGATTTTGAAATTTTTTAAAAATATTATTTTAATAGTATTAGAGCTTATTTTATTTGTAATTTATTTCTTTAAAATACATATGTAATTATATGAACTGTGTAGACAGTTTGAGGAAAAAAAGAATTCTGTTGACATTCGAATGCACATACGAGAGTTGTATTGTAGCGCCTCGAAAATTTGAAGGTCCACGTGAACCACAAGCATGCAAGATATTGAATTCCTTTTGTATATCAATTAATTGTTATTATTGCATAAATTAATAATGTTGCGCATGTTTACATGTTTAAAATATAGTTTTCTACATGGTTGCATTAAAATCTATTTTTAACGGTTATTCGAGTTGCGATCTAGGAAATGAGACCGATGGCTGAAAAATGGAAAATGTTTTTATTAAATAATTGTTTTAATTATTTAAAATAAAGGTGATACTTTTTCTTATTTTTGAAAATAAGGAGTTTTGAGGTGATTTTATACGTCGGGAAGTAATTTTTATCGATGTTAGATTTTCAACAAAAATACGACTAATAATTTCACAAATTTTCCTAAACAAATTATAGTTTTATTTAGCACTAATGGGCTTATTAGGCCTAATTAATCTTGCTAATGGACCTAAGCTATTGTTAGTGTTCTAATTATTATTTAAACCCAAACCCTACCCCATTATTTTCATGTTACACGCCCCTCCCCTAAACTTTTCACAAGGACTCCTTTTCTCTCAAATAAACTCACGGTACACTCAGGGAAAACAAGCAAGGGAAGTTTCAAAAACTGATAGGAATTTCAAGCCAAGGCCTTTTCGTCATCGTTCTTCGATTCGTCGATGATAATTCGTGCGTTGTACACGCAAAGGCACGCCATATTCTTTCTTTATCTCATCTATCACACCCTATTATTTGTTTGATCATGAATTTAATGGAAAACAAGATGCATTTTTATTATTTTCGTTTTTGTGCATCAACATGAAATTTTAAAGCTTGGTTTTGATTCGAAACATGAGTTATATGTTATTTAAGGGGCTTCCATGATTAGGGAACATTTAAGGGTTGTATTTGCACGAGTTTATGGAGTCCTAAGTCACACGAACAGGCTGCACACAAGAATAGAACAACCTGGAACCGAAATTGCATGTGTTGTGTCATGGTTTGAAGTTGATGGCTAACCATGCATGGATTGGCTTGGGCTCGACCAGGGCTGGGATAGGGTCATGTTTGGGTAAGGGGAAGAGTCCTAGCCACGCTAGGACTCGAGCACCAGGGCTAGGAAGGAGTCCTAGCTAGGACTCCAACTCGAGAGCTGTGTGCATGAGCAACTGCAGCGCAAGGGGAAAGATGGCTCGGCCAGGGGGCTTTGGACTGGGCTAGGTCAAATCCTTAGGGTGCACAAGGGTCAGGGTCAGGGGCTGGCTCGTTGGTTAAGTGGCTAAGCAAGAAAACGTAGAGTCCTAGCTCAAGAGGGTTCTCGGCCATGGCATGTGTTCTGGTTTTGTGGCTTCAGTTGGGGCTTGGGTTCGAGTCCTAAGGGTTCTAAGGGTCCAATAGGGTCCACAAAGGGTCTGGTTTGAATTTGGCCCAGGGTGGTTTGGGTGTGGCTCAGTGAAAAATGATTATGGCTCGAAGGGTAGCTTAAGGGTTCGAATTAGGGTGTTCTTTGGTTTAAAAAATTGAAACATGGCTCAACAGGGGTCGAGTCATAGTTTACGAGGACTAAATTAATATAAAAAATCTAAGTTTTTAATTTAAGAATTTTATATTAAAGTTTGGTTTAATTCGGGATTAAAACGCATTAATATGTTATATTTAAAGATTAAAATAAAAGTTATCGATTTAAGCTAAATAAAAATGTGAGAAAATTAATGTAAACTTAAATAATTATTTGTGATGGTCAAGAGTCGACGGAATTAAGAAAATGTCAAAAACGTAGAATTTTATGTCTAGAGGCAAAACGGTAATTTTACACCCGAAAAATAGTAAATGTCATGACAGTGTCCTGAATGTTGTTTTATATGTTAAAATATTTATTTTAAATTTTTATGGATTTTTATGATTTAATATGGACATTTAAAATATATGTTGCATGCTTGGTTTAAAAGAAAAACGATATTTATATGCATGCTTTTATAAAGTGATGCAAATACGAATTGTTGAAGGAAGTGAAGTAATTGTGACTAATACGAATACGTGATACGATGATATGTTAATACGAAGGCCAAAGCTCAGTTGACAGGTGAGAGTGTCGCTGATGTACCCGCCGCTCAGTACTGTGGTTACATGAAGATGGATCCATCGCCCCAATACGAATATAAATACGAAGTCACAATTAACGATCTGAATTCAACGAAAAGGAATATGAATATGTTTATAATGATATGAAAATGTTTATGTTTAAAGTTTATGCATCTTTATGAAAATGTTATTTTACGTACAAGTATTTTCCCTGTTGCATGTGATCTATATAGGTATTATTTGTTAGCAAGATTATGGTGTGTTGAGTCTTTAGACTCACTAGATGTGATTGATGCATGTGATATTGATAATAATGATAGTTGGGGTCTTGATGGTTGATCTGACTGGACTGAAGGTGCACATAACTCGAGGACCAGCTCTTATCTTTCCGCACTTACGTTTATGTTTATGTTATGGTTAAAGATATTTTTATGACGTTTATTATGATTTTGAGTTGTTTTTGAGAGGTTGTTAGTTTTAGCGATTTTGCCAAGTTAGGATTTGAAAACGATTGACGATTTTATATTGCAAACTATTTCCTTTGGATTTTTAAATGTTAGTTGGTTGTTTATTTTTAAATGATGTCAAAAATTTTTTTATATATTTTTGTATGTGTTGGGCCGAATTGGTGAGGGTTTTAAAAAAAATTTCTAATACTTTTAAAGCAAAACGAGTAGTGGACGTTTCATGTATGGTGTTGAAACTCCTACAGTGATGCACAACGAGCTCATGACTACACATATGCAAGATGGTGCTTCTACCCATGAGCATGATGTTCATATGATTGGGCTTATTGAGAAAGAGGTGGGCATGAAATTGATTATTCTCAACGAGTTAGATGATGATGTCAATATCTTACTCATTTGAGGGATTCGTGATGAGCTTCAACATGAATAATATAGATGATAGCCTTAAAGAGCTATTCAATATGCTCACAACTTATGAGACCAACATAAAGAATGAAAATGTTGTTTTCTTAGTACGCTTCTCGTCAATGACGAAATATAGCTCACAAGATAAAAGAAAGAAACGTTTTACCCCTTACAAGAAAATTAAGCTTAAGGGTTCGAATTAGGATGTTCTTTGGTTTAAAAAATTGAAACATGGCCCAACGGGAGTCGAGTCATGGTTCACGAGGGCTAAATTAATATAAAAATTCTAAGTTTCTAATTTGGGAATTTTATATTAAAGTTTGGTTTCATTTGGGATTAAAACTCATTAATATCTTATATTGAAAGATTAATTTAAAAGTCCTCGATTTAAGCTAAATAAAAATGTGAGAAAATTAATGAAAGCTTAAATAATTATTTGGGATGGTCTAGAGTTGACGGAATTAAGAAAATNATTTGGGAATTTTATATTAAAGTTTGGTTTAATTTGGGATTAAAACTCATTAATATCTTATATTTAAAGATTAATTTAAAAGTCCTCGATTTAAGCTAAATAAAAATGTGAGAAAATTAATGAAAGCTTAAATAATTATTTGGGATGGTCTAGAGTTGACGGAATTAAGAAAATGTCAAAAACATGGAATTTTACGTCTAGAGGCAAAACAATAATTTTGTACCCGAAAAATAGTAAATGTCATGGCAGTGTCCTGAATGCTGTTTTATATGTTCAAATATTTATTTTAAATGTTTATAGATTTTTATGATTTAATATGGACATTTAAAAGTTATGTTACATGCTTGGTTTAAAAGAAAAACGATATTTATATGCATGCTTTTATAAAGTGATGGAAATACGAATTGTTGAAGGAAGTGAAGTAATTTTGACTAATATGAATACGTGATACGATGATATGTTAATACAAAGGCCAAGGCTCAGTTGACAGGTAAAAGTGTCGCTGATGTCCCAGCCGCCCAATACTGTGGTTACATGTAGACGGATCCATCACCCAATACGAATACGAATACGAAATCACAATTAACGATCTGAATTCAACGAAAAAGAATATGAATATGAATATGAATATGATTAATATGAATATGAATATGTTTATAATGATATGAAAATGTTTATGTTTAAAGTTTATGCATCTTCATGAAAATGTTATTTTACGTACAAGTATTTTTACTGTTGCATATGATCTGTATATGTAATATTTGTTATCAAGATTATGGTGTATTGAGTCTTTAGACTCACTAAGTGTGATTGATGTAGGTGATATTGATAATGATGATAGTGGGGGTCTTGATGGTTGATCTGACTTGACTGAAGGTGCACATAACCCGAGGACCAGCGCTTATTTTTCCGCACTTACATTTATGTTTATGTTATGATTAAAGATATTTTTACGACATTTATTATGATTTTGAATGGTTTTTGAAGGGTTGTTAGTTTTAGCGATTTTGCTAAGTTAGGATTTGATAACGATTGACGATTTTATATTGCAAACTATTTTCTTTGGATTTTTAAATGTTAGTTGGTTGTTTATTTTTAAAATGATGTCCAAAAAATTATTTATATATTTTTGTATGTGTTGGGCCGAATTGGTGAGGGTTTAAAAAATAAATTCTAGTACTTTTAAAGCAAAACGAGTAGTGGAAATTTCATGTATGGTGCTGAAACTCCTACAATGATGCACACTAATTTCAACGAGCTCATGACTACAAATATGCAAGATGGTGCTTCTGCCCATGAGCATGATGTGCATATGATTGGGCTTATTGAGAAAGAGGTGGGCATGAAATTGATTATTCTCAACGAGTTAGATGATGATGTCAATATCTTACTCATTTGAGGGATTCGTGATGAGCTTCAATATGAATAATATAGATGATAGCCGTAAAGAGCTAGTCAATATGGTTACAACTTATGAGACCAACATAAATAATGAAAATGTTGTTTTCTTAGTACGTTTCTCGTCAATGACGAAATATAGCCCACAAGATAAAGGAAAGAAACGTTTTACCCCTTACAAGAAAATTAATCCCAATAAATTTGAACGCACCTAAAACATATACTGCTTAAAATTCTACTTAAATATTATTATTATTATTATTATTTTTAAAGGTATGACCGAAAATACACACACACAACATTTAAATAAGTTAAACATGCGTTTTTAAAAGGTCATCCAACCTCTGAATAAAAATAACTGCAGTTAATTAAATCTTAAAATAAAATCATTCTCCTAGTCTATTGTTTTATAAGAGAAACTCGAACAGATACCAAAAGTATGATGAATCGATAACGTATAACTAGATTCAAAAACATTTAACCATATTGCTTAAACCCATGTCTCATAAACATATTCAGCGGAAGAAATGCAAGGTCCTCGAGTTTTCACGTGTACCCCAGCTCAGCCTACTCAGTCTTCAACGCCTCCAGTCTCCTCAACCAAAAGATCACCTGCATCAATCACACCTAATGAGTCTAAAGACATAACACACCTGAACCGTTATAAAAATACATATACATATCATGCTGTAACTTACCGGGTTTTTAAGCTATTTTAAAATTTACGGAAAAATAAAAAAATTTCTTAATAAAGTAGGAACCTTCAAATTTCGAATAAGATAAACAGCTGACAAAGGAAATATTTGAAGTAATCAACTACAACCATAGTTTATGAAAAATATTTGTTCAAACAACGTTAAACAGCTTCATCCGATAAATTTAGAGTATTTGAAACATTGCATAATTTCTTAAAAACATGGGCGGTCCTCGGGTTTAGCCTCTTGCTCAGTCCAAGCCAGCTCATTCGTCCCCACCCCTCGTCTCCTCATGATCATCCTCACCTGCATCGATCAAGTCTAGTGAGTCTAAAGACTCAACATGTATAAAATGGAAATAACAAGAAATACGTAATAAAACCACATGCATCTTCAAAAATAGAGCGTACATACTTGAAACTCGAACATACATATAAAATGTAGACGTGCCATCAACGTAGAACTTTTCATAAACATGCTTGCAACATACATACTTGAGCATACATAACATAATTTTGCGTAGAGATATGTTTCAAAGCAAGTGACCCATACATAAAAGTGCATGATCAGACTAAACCACAGTATTGAGCTGGCAGGGAAAGTCCACTACCACATACATGAGATCTCCGTTCATGGTTTAACAGGTGGATTGATCTCTGGTCATGCTTTACCGCTTTCCAATCCTGATCTAAACCCGGTCATGGTTTACCGGGGTGGAGAGGTCCTCGGCCACGTTCACTGACTTCCAATCCCATACATAATTTGGTCACAAGACATTTAGCATACACTTAAAAGTATTTTCTATTGCACGTCGAACATACTTACAAAGCGTTGAGGGATTCGTTGGATATCGCTCGGGTTATTACTGCACATGCTAACATGCTATCATGCACCTTAAATTGCATAGCTTACTCACCCTTACAAACTAAGTACCCAATAATAAAATAACTTATGACCTTCTTATAACCTCGGGACTTGAATAAAGTGGACATCACACCAACTCCGACTCAAACCCCGAACTCACCCTTGAAACGAAGCAAGAAGTGTAAAAAATAATGAAAGTCACAGACCTTGTTTAAACCGTAGTTCAACGTTCCCCAATCAAACTAATTAACATATAATCTAACTTGTAGAATCCTAGGACCATATGACATAATAGTACCCAAGGGAAGCAAGAACACCAAAAGCAAAGCCTAAAATCTGACAGACTAGCGCCTCGGCGTTGCCCTGCAGCGCTGCGGCGCTACCAGGTGCGTACCAGCAGCACTGCTCTGCAGTGCCTAGGCACTTGCTGGCACGTACTGCAGCGCTGCGGCGCCCGCAGTGCTGCGCTGCGGCGCTGGTCCTGCGCGAATTCACCCAAAAATTGCACCAAGTGCTATCCTATGACTTCTGATGCATGCATACCCTTGAAGACTCGAAAAGACACTACAAAAGACACAAGATCAACCCACTTGACACTCCTAAACGCAGAAAGGAACACCTGACGAGTTCCAACCAAGCCTGCAACAAGAACTTCACAAGAACACAGCAAACATATTTTCATAAATCACAATTTGAGCAGTCTCACAAAAACAATCATAACTCACTCATTTATTATCCACATATTTTGAATTTTATATCAAATCGAAAGTATCAAAAATTCTACGTTTCATGTGTTGAAAGTTTTTCCAAAATCTCGACTGAAAAATCGGAGTAATTCAAAATACAGTAAAAATGAAATTCTGAGATCCAAAAATGTTGTATAGATTGATCAAACAATTTCCTGCTCAAACTTTGTACATCGCACATGGATTTTACACATCAAAAACATCACAACGCATAATATGACTAGATCGACGCAGGAAAAACAGATTATACATGCCTTTAAATCTTTAACTTTACCGAAACGACGACACCGAAATGAGGATGATGCGAGAGACAATCCGCGACAAACGTGGCTCGATTATCTTGAAAAAAAGGGACGAGAATTGCTGAAATCTTTGAAGGAGAAGGGGGCGGCTGCTGGAAGCTTAAGAACCCTAAGTTTTTTCCTCTCAAAAATCTGAAATTGCAAAGTGAAAAATGTGTGTGTGTGTCTGTGTCTGTGTGTGTATTTTAGGTTAATTAAGAGTATAAAATTGCTTAATTAATAATTAACAACTAATTAAAAATGATAATTGAAATTTAATCAACACTAATTTTAACAAATCCCTTACTTAAAATAAAATGCACGAAATTTATAACTTGATAAACTTTAAAAGTTTAAGAAAAATCTTAAAATCACCTAAATCAATAAATAGGCTTTAAACATTCCAAAAACTATATAAATCCTTTAAATGCCCCAATCCCAAATTTAGAATAAAATACCACGTTCTAAAAATTGCCAAAATCGTCGCCGGTCTCCATGCATCGATCTCGCATCGAATAATCGTCTGAAACATGAAACTCAAGAAAATATTTTAACGTGCATCACATAAACATAAATAATTTAAAATAATGCAATTTTATAAATCATGCATCGCTAAAATCATCTTAAAATTAAATAAATGATTTAACAATTGAATAAATGTATGGGTTTTACGTGCACTGAAATTGGGCTCTACAGTTCCTCTCCCATTTATATAAATTTCGTCCTCGAAATTAAATCTTACCAAACAGTTCTGGGTAACGGTTCTTCATGTCTGCCTCGGCCTCCCAAGCGGCCTCCTCTACTAATTGATTTAGCCACCGGACTTTGACCAACCTTGTCACTTTGTTCCAAAGTCTCCGCTCCTGTCTGTCTAGAATTTGGACAGGTCTTTCCTCATACGAATTAGCATGTCAAAATGTTATTTTAAATGTTATGATTTAATATGTTAAAAGGTTTGTTTTAAAATGTTTATGAATTTTATGATTTAATATGTTATGATTTATTATTTTTATTGTTATTCGGTTTTAAGATTAAACGAAAACGTTAAAAGAGATGTTGCATGCTTGGTTTAAAATAAAAACGTATATGCATGTTTAAATTTTATAAAGTGATGAAAATATTAAAAGTTGAAGGAAGTGAAGTAATTGTGACTAATACTATGATATGTTGGAAATGTCGTGAGGGTTATGGTCCCAGTGGGAGCCCGACGATAGTGCTTTCTTGGATACGGATATGAATATGTATATGTCCTTCGAAGCCTTACAGCAGTCCTTCTGGCGCGTTTTGTCATGTGAAGAAACGCCGCATAATCCTGGAAAGATTATCAAACCATCAGTCTGAACTTGGTTTCTAAACCCAGCTAGGTATACTAAAACCTTAGAGCTGAGCTAGACCCCCCTTCTAAATGATTTAGAGAGCTCCGAATCAGGCTTTCGGAGTGGTGGCAAGCAGGGCCCAAAAGAGAAAGTCCAATCTGACCCTAAGCAGATGCTTTTGACATCTTATTTATAAGGGGTTCCAGCAGTGCCAGTTCAAGCCTTACCTTTTTTGTTTAGTCTGCCGATTTTCCGAATTCTATAGATGAATTCAAGCTACGTTTCGGCAAATAAGTCTATTTATATANCGTTTAGTCTGCCGATTTTCCGAATTCTATAGATGAATTCAAGCTATGTTTCGGCAAATAAGTCTATTTATATACCGCTAATGAAGGTTACAGATTCGGTCAGGAGGAAGAAACTTATAATATCGTAGCCGCTCATGGTTATTTTGGCCGATTGATCTTCCAATATGCTAGTTTCAACAACTCTCGTTCCTTACACTTCTTCCTTGCTGCTTGGCCTGTAGTGGGTATCTGGTTTACTGCTTTAGGTATTAGCTCTATGGCTTTCAACCTAAACGGTTTCAATTTCAACCAATCAGTAGTTGATTTGAAGTAAATATCTCAATTAACTTACTTCTTGGGTATTGGATACCGACTGTGGCTCACATCTCTGTAATGATTTACAGGTGATGGGAAGAAGTAGGAGGCTCAGGAAAGGTGAGACCTTCTTGAGGATGGGCAACGGGGCAAGAGTTGCTGCCAAGACTTGTGAGATGTTTACTTATTGTTGAACAATAATTTTAAGTTAAATTTTTAAGAGATGTTTTGTTTTTACCTGATTTGGTAGGAAAACATTGTTTCCATTTCTGTGTTGATAAAGATGGATATTCTTGTTTATTTGTAAAAGGTTTTTGCAATATTTACTAGAATGAATGTTTGATTGGTACTAGAGAACTTGAAAACGATCTCTATAACTTAAAATTAAAAGATATTCCACTAAATGTCCATTTAAAGGCAGACTCCATATGAGATATGGATTAGTAAGCCTCCCAGAAATTCTTATCTTAGAATATGGGGGTGCCCTGCTTATGTGAAGCAGGTAGTGGGAGATAAATTGGATAGTCGATCTATTTTATGTTACTTTGTGGGATATCCAAGGAATTTAGTTGGATACTATTTCTATCATCCCCAAGAAACAAAGGTGTTTGTTTCTAGGAATGCAACCTTTTTGGAAAAAGAATTTCTATTGGATGGAAAAGGGGAGATGATAGAACTCGAAGAGGTTTGAGAGATACCCACAATTGTAGAACCCACACCCGAAGAGCCAAGAGAGGAGATACAAACTCCTGGAAGATCCGAGAGGGTCTCGAGACCACCTATGAGGTATGGTCTGCTTCTTGAAGATGGCCATGATGAGCCTATCCATGGATGTGATCCAAGGACCTTCAAAGAAGCGTTATCTGATGCCGATTCATCCAAGTGGCTTGAAGCAATGGAATCTGAGATGAATTCCATGCATTCGAACCAAGTGTGGAATCTCGTGGATCCACCTGAGAGAATTGTTCCCATAGGGTGTAAATGGATTTACAAGAGGAAACTTGGGGCGAATGGGAAGGTATTGACCTTCAAAGCGCGATTTGTGGCAAAAGGATATACTCAAAGACAAGGAGTTGACTTTGAGGAAACCTTTTCTCCAGTTGCAATGTTCAAGTCGATAAGGATATTGCTAGCCATAGCTGCATGGTATGACTATGAGATATGGCAGATGGATGTCAAGACAGCCTTTCTTAATGGAGATATTAAGGAAGAGATTTATATGTCTCAACCTGAAGGGTTTACATCTATCGGAAGTGAGCATATGGTATGCAAACTTCAGAGATCTATTTATGGTCTAAAGCAGGCATCTAGGAGTTGGAACCTCAAATTCGATAGTACAATCAAAGAGTTTGGTTTTACTAAGAATCCTGAGGAACCCTGTGTGTATAAGAAGGTCAGTGGGAGTGCTGTGACATTCCTGGTGCTTTATGTTGATGACATTCTACTCATTGGGAATAGTGTAGGAATGTTGCAATCAACTAAGATATGGTTAGCAAGTAAGTTCTCGATGCAGGACTTGGGTGAAGCATCTTTTGTATTTGGAATACAGATCTATAGAGATAGATCAAAAAGATTGCCTGGTCTCACCCAATCCACATACATTGATACCATCGAGAAGCGGTTCTCGATGGATGATTCCAAGAGAGGACATCTACCAATGTGTCATGGCGTGTCCCTATCCAAGTCTATTTCTCCCAAGACTGATGCACAGATAGCGGCGATGACAAGCATTCCTTATGCATCTGCGATTGGTAGCATCATGTATGGGATGATATCTACACGTCCTGACGTGGCTTTCACACTAAGTGTAGTGAGTAGATATCAATCGAACTCTGTTCTTCCACACTGGAAAGCTTTGAAAAACATCCTCAAGTATTTGAGAAGGACCAATAAGTTGTTCTTGGTCTATGGGGGTGGAGAATTTAAACTGGAAGGCTATACCGACTGTAGCTTCCAAAGCGATGTCGATGACTCGAAGTCAACCTCTGGGTTTGTATTCATGCTCAATTGTGCTGCTGTCTTTTGGAAGAGTTCCAAGCAAGACAATAATACGGATTCCAGCACATAGACCGAATACACTGTTGCATCAGATGCAGCAAAAGAGGATGTTTGGATAAGGAATTTCGTCCAAGAGTTGGGCGTCATTCCTAATGGAGTTGCTCCTGTCCCGGTGTTTTGTGACAACACGGGAGCTGTAGCTCAAGCAAAGGAGCCTAGGTCTCATCAGAAATCCAAACACGTATTGAGAAAGTATCACATCCTCCGAGAGATTGTGGAAAGAGGAGAAGTGTCGATTGACACAGTCGGCTCCGCAGATATTGTTGCTGATCCACTAACTAAGCGTTTACCTGCACCATTATTCGAGAAGCATCGCGAATCGATGGGTTTGAAGCATATGGGTAGTTGGCTCTAGTGCAAGTGGGAGATTGTTAGAGTAGGTGCCTGTCGAGCCAAGTGTTGGCCGAGTGTTCACAATGAAACTCTATGTACAAGCAATCTTTATTTTAATAATATTTGAAATTATTATTTTGTCACATCTTTATCTGTATACTCATGCTAGTTGCGTAGATAAAGCCCTTGAATATACAAATAGTAGAAAGAATATGAGATACTCATATGATGAGGATCATGAAACTCATATTTGGAATACTGTATATTCTAAACAGTTCCTAGTCGATTCAGCCGCCGCTAAGCAGGATATAGGCCGCTCGAGTTCGAGACTAGTATCTGCGATGTGAGTACCATGTTTCATTGGTAGGGGACATTGTGATGTCCGAGCATGCAGATAGGTGCTCCTGGTAGAGTGCACTAAACAACCCTCCATAAAAGGACTTTCCAAGTGGTTCTCACTTATCGAGTGGAAACGTCCTAGTTTATGGTAGTACACCATTAGTCCTTATGACCCGGGACAACATTGAGACTTTATGTGCTAGCATTACACTTTGACTTGTTTACCAACTCTCATGGGGTCATCAGGTTGCAAGGTTGGGTGTTTTGGCGAAACATATAGGAGTCGATGCATTGTAGTCGGGGATTCACCGCTTACCTTCGGGTATGGATATCCTATGTGTATGTAGTTTGAAATATCTGATCAGAGTATGGTGGTACTTATGAAAGGGGTTTCATAGATTACACCATCGATGCAACTACGACATGACACATAGTATCGATTCATTGACAACTCTCGATATACCAATGGTTGTCGAATCGGTCGGGATATATGAGATGAAGGGACCGTACTGTACGCTAACCATAATTGAATGGTTCTTGGAGAAACTATCATTTGATACCTAGGGAATCATGTAAGCGATGCTGCTAGGCGTTTAACATGATTGGTTGGGTACTATCAGACTTGAGTTCTGACGTTCTTGTTATCAAGGAGTTGATAAGTAAGAATGGAGCAATTGGGGTATGCTCAAATAAGGACATGTTTAGTCCGAATCACATGGAGATATGAACCTACGGCTAGTTGTATCAATGAACCATTGAGAGCCATACAAGTACTAGCTTTCTAGATCCCGCTGAGAAGTAAAATAGTTCAATGTGTTGAACGGCTTATAAAGGAGTTTATAAGCATAAAGAAAAATAGAAGTACGACTTCTATGAGGAAAATGTAACTTTTTATTTGTGGAAGTGTTCCTAAATTAAAAGTTGGCCAAATAAATAATGTATTTGAAAATTGTGATTTTCATAAACATTATTATGGACTAAATTGAATTAATTCAAAGTGTTGAATTAATTAAACACTAGTGGACCTAGTAGAGTCCAAATAATTAAATTAATTCAATTGTTGAATTATGTAATTAACATTGGGCCTTGAAGAACCCAATTGTAAATAATTATTCAACTAGTGGGCTTGAGTTAAATCAAGTATAGTTTAAATGGTCTCAAATGTGTTTGAGATATTTAAATAAAAGTCCATGGGCTTTATAATTGTTACAAACCCAAATAGAATGCATGCATGGGAGGTGAAGGGTTGGGAGACAACTTTTTCAATATCCAAGGCATGACATGCACATGCCTAGTCTAACTTTTTCAACAACCAAGAAAACTCTCCTCCTCCTCTCTAGACTTACTTTGGCCGAAATATTGAGCATTTTTCCCTCAATTTTTCTCTTCATTTTGGTTGAAGAAAACATACTCTTCTCAAAGAAAAATGCCATACATTTTCTAGTGCAAGTGTAAGGTGGATCTTCCTAGTTAGTGGTGGGCTTGATTTTGAAGGAAGGACTTAAGAACAAGGAGAGCTTGTAGATTTGTCTTGCCTTTGAAGAGCCAAGTTGTTTACAACTTGGTTGGAGCCATTACATCAATCTTTGAGATTGATAGGTATTTTTCTTAACACCCTATGTATGACATTTTGGTGTTTTCGTATTTGCTACACTTATAGAAATGAGGTGCTCGGTTTTCTTGATGAAAAAACAAATTTTGATACTTCCGTTGCGCACTTGGGCACCTTATTCGATCCCCTTTCACAAGTCTAGTGAGCCTAAAGACTCAGCATGTATATATCTTAAATAACGAGTAAATAATATAATAAAGTTGCATGAGAATAAAAATATCATGTCATGGGGCATAATGTGAAAATAACTTATCATGAGCAATTATAATACGTGCATATCTGACTAAAAATCATACGTGAAATGCTTTCTCAATCTAGCTCTGTCATAAATAACATGTCATAAATTTTCTGTTGAGATTATGGTCTACGCAAGTGGCCCCTGCACTGAACTGAACTGACCGGTACTGGCGACCGGATGAAATAATAATCCCATGATAGTGAAATGGCCACAAGCAATATCGCATAAATCTCAAAAATGAATATTTTATATTTTTATGCACGTAATATAATTAAACGGCATAATGAAATATCCTGTATTATTTTACCACATGGATTGGATGGTTCCCAGGCTCGCTGCGACATAAATTTATCATGAAAAATATGCAAATGATTTTCTTGACCAAACTTTGTAATTGAATCCAAAACGAGACAATTACGCCCAACGACTTCGTAATTAATCATGACTCCGTGCTAACCCGAACCCATNGAAAAATATGCAAATGATTTTCTTGACCAAACTTTGTAATTGAATCCAAAACGAGACAATTACGCCCAACGACTTCGTAATTAATCATGACTCCGTGCCAACCCGAACCCATACCGAAACATCATTTAGTCATGATTAAAATACACTTAAAATGACGAAATAATGCTCCAAAAATGATGCAAGTCGAAATTTTGGTGAATGGAGGCCAAAACATGAAACGCTCTTTCGAGAGTCAATTTGGCACATCGCACCGTAAATTCTCGTACGACCTCTAAAATGATCCAAATCACAAACGGCCAAAAACATGACCTTCCCAACTTGATGAGGCACTGTCCAGTCCAAGGCCATAGGCTAAAAGCCAACCAAGAACTCGAACAAGCCACTGAACCATTGCAGCAAGTTGCTGTCACAAAAATACAGCAGCTGTGCTTTGGTTTCCTTGAGTCGTTTGCGAGGCTAATGGCCATTGGGGNAACCAAGAACTCGAACAAGCCACTGAACCATTGCAGCAAGTTGCTGTCACAAAAATACAGCAGCTGTGCTTTGGTTTCCTTGCGTCGTTTGCGAGGCTAATGGCCATTGGGTCTTGAAACACCGACAAGAACCTCTTACCAACATCCGCGGGAATGATTTGAACCATGGCTAAGGGCCCTAGGCCAACCAAGATCCATACCAACCCATGACCGAACACACACACACATGCAGAAAATGAAGGGTCGAAGGGGCTGTTCATGTTTTGTGTTTGAAAAACCGATGCAACCATGGACCAAGCCTGGAAAGGCAGACTTGGTCACGTCTTATACATCACAAGGAGAGGTTCTAACCATGGCTATAGCCCTTAGGGCAGCCAAGATCAGATCCATTTCCCTTTTTGACAGCAACACAAAAATTCGAAACTCAATGGATAGAATGAAGAGCTGCTGTCATTTTCAGTTTCTAGCATGCATGGGGTTTGTTTGAATGGGCCAACATGGTCTTGACACACCCTAGTACGTGTTTAGATGCAGCCTAGTGAGCCTGGACACGAGCCATCCACCTGAAACACCAAAAACAAGTGAACCCGTGAAGCGTGAATTGGAAGAGCCGAAATCTGCATCTTTTATTTTTGAAAGGTTCTTGATATATTTTGGTTATACCATTGAAATGAAGATCATAGAATGTTTAAAAGTATTAATATGACTTGATTGAAGAGCAAGAAATAATATAAACATGCCTGGTTTCGTTTTGAAAAAAAAAACGAACGAAACGCAACGACGCGGCGCGGAGGAGACGGAGCGTTTTTCTTTCTTGTTTTCTCTCTTGATATTCTCTAGCTACCTCACNGAAGAGGGAGAGGGGAAGAAGGTTAGGAGAGTGAGGGAAGGGGTTGCAATATAAGAGGTATGGCAAGACCAAGTCTACCTCTTTTGAAATTTAAATTGGTTTGCTATCAAAATGATTTTTTGGAGGGGGAAATGGATGGGGTGTGACCGATTCTACATGCTAGACTAGGTTAAGATAATGATCTAATATTAATTAATGGGGTTTAATAGATGAAGGACTATCATGTTAAGAAATGACAAGGAATGGGTCAAAGGGGTGAGTTGGCATAGAATTCTTGTCTCACTAAGGGGTGGCCGAAATTTATCAAATAAATGGAGGGGAAATATTGTTTAGTTAGTGTATTATTAAACCTTAAGAGCCTTATCTATCCTTTAATTAATTTAGTGAATTAACCCCAAAAAATTATGGAACCAAAATGAACTTATTTCCTACTTACCTCAAGTTTCTTAAAAAAATTCCTTATACCTCCTTTTAACTTAAATCAACTTATTTGATAGCTAAAATAAACTCTGGGAATGATTTCTAAATCTTAAATTTTATCTCAAAACTCCAACTCCAGTCCGGCCTCACTGAATTAACTGAAAAGATAAAAATTAAACTATTGCATAAAATAATTAAATTTAAATACTCATGCAATAAAATTATTGTAATTTAAAATACTAGAATTATGCATGGCTTATACGTAGTCTAATTTACGGGTTCTACATTTGAAATATCTATTTTTTCTTGATAATGATAAACTGCCAGTGATAGTTTCATCTACTTTGACTGGGACGGAAGAAGAAAAGCTTTTACGAGTTCTGAGGGAGAATATCAAAGCCATAGGTTGGAGCATTGCAGACATCAAGGGGATCAGTTCATCCATGTGCATGCACAAAATTCTGATGGAGGCCGACCACAAGACATCTACCCAACCTCAAAGGCGTCTAAACACAGCTATGCAAGAGGTGGTAAAGAAAGAGGTGATAAAGCTACTGGACGTAGGTATTATTTACCCGATTTCTGATAGTAGGTGGGTAAGTCCAGTACAAGTTGTTCCGAAAAAAGGTGGGATCACTGTCGTAAAAAATGAAACTAATGAGTTAATTCCTACCAGCACTGTTACAGGGTGGCGTGTTTGCATTGATTATAGAAAACTTAATGACGCCACCCGTAAAGACCACTTCCCCCTCCCGTTTATTGATCAAATGTTGGAAAGATTAGCTGGACATTCTTTCTACTGTTTCCTGGATGGTTATTCGGGTTATATGCAAATTCCCAATGACCCTGAAGATCAGAAAAAAAACCACATTTACATGTCCTTACGGGACATTTGCATATAAACGAATGCCATTCGGTTTATGTAATGCACCAGCAACTTTCCAACGATGCATGATGGCAATTTTTCACGACATGATTGAGAATTTTATTGAAATATTCATGGATGATTTTTCTGCCTTTGGCTCTTCGTTTGATACATGTTTGAGTAACCTGTCTAAAGTTTTGGAGAGATGTGAGGAGTCAAATTTGGTTTTAAACTAGGAAAAATGTCATTTCCTGGTGAGAGAGAGAATCGTGTTGGGGCACAAAATTTCAGAAACTGGGATTGAAGTTGATAAGGCAAAAATTGAAGTAATTGAAAAACTCCCAGCCCCAACAAACATTAGAGGAGTGCGTGGTTTTCTAGGACATTCAGGGTTCTATAGACGCTTTATAAAAAAATTTTCTTGCATTTCTAAGCCACTTGCCAATTTGCTGATAAAAGATGTGCGCTTTGATTTTTCCGATGAGTGTGTGCAGGCATTTCAGGTTTTGAAGGAGAAATTGATCACCGCACCTGTGATGATAGCACCTGATTGGGGGTCGCCATTTGAGGTGATGTGTGACACAAGCGGCACAACTCTAGGGGCAGTGTTGGGGCAAAAGAGGGAAAAATGCATCCATGTCATCTACTATGCTAGTATGACACTGTCAGCTGCCCAACTGAACTATGCCACTACAGAGAAGGAGGTTCTTACTGTGGTTTTTGCTCTGGATAAGTTTAGATCATATCTGATAGGGATCAAAGTTGTAGTGCACACTGATCATTCAGCCTTGAAATATTTTATGGCCAAAAAGGATGCAAAACCAAGGCTTATTCGCTGGATTCTTATGTTGCAGGAATTTGACTTGGAGATAATTGATAGGAAGGGGACAGAGGACCAAGTTGAAGACCATCTCTCGCGTTTGGAGAATCCAAGTCAAAGCAAGGAAATTATTCGCGATGATTTCCCGGATGAACAACTTTTTGAAGTCAACAGTTTACTATGGTATGCCGATTTTGTTAATTATCTATCAAGTAAGTTCATTCCTCTCCATTTTACGTATCATCAAAAGAAGAAATTTTTCTCAGATTTGAAATATTATTTGTGGGAGGATCCTTATTTGTTTAGAATATGTGCAGACGGTATAATCCGTAGATGTGTTCCCCAGGAAAAGGTTAGTGAAATTTTGTTTCATTGTCATGTTGGTCCAGCTGGAGGCCATTTTGGGGCAACTAGAACTGCGTACAAAGTCCTCCAGTCTTGTTTTTATTGGCCTACTCTATTTAAGGATGCGCATGAATATGTTACAAACTGTCCTTATTGTCAGCGCACAGGTAATATCTCTAGGAGACATGAATTGCCTCTCAATAGTATTCTGGTGTGTGAAATATTTGATGTGTGGGGTATAGATTTCATGGGTCCGTTCCCAGTTTCTTTTGGGAACAAGTATATATTGGTGGCTGTAGACTACGTGTCTAAGTGGGTGGATGCACTTGCATGCAAAACTAATGACTCAAGGGTTGTCGTTCAATTTCTCAAGAAAAATATTTTCTCTCGTTTTGGCACACCTAGAGCCATTATTAGCGATGAGGGTACTCATTTTTCCAATCGTCAATTTGACAGTTTGTTGGCTAAGTATGGGGTCCGACATAAGGTGGCCACACCTTATCATCCTCAAACTAGTGGCCAAGTCGAGGTATCGAACAAAGAACTTAAACGCATTCTTGAGAAGACTGTCGGTGCTTCAAGGAAAGAATGATCTAGCAAACTCGACGATGCACTTTGGGCTTACCGCACTGCTTTTAAAATCCCCATTGGCATGTCTCCGTTTAGATTATTGTATGGGAATTCGTGTCACCTACCTGTTGAACTTGAACATAAGGCTTATTGGGCTACTAAATTCTTGAATTTTGATGCTAAAGCCACAGGTGACGAGAAAGTGCTGCAACTGAATGAATTGGATGAGTTTAGGTTGAATGCTTATGAGAATGTCAAGCTTTACAAGGAGAAAACCAAACGTTGGCATGATAAGAACATCCTTCATCAAGAATTTGTGATGGGACAACTGGTACTGTTATACAATTCTTGACTAAAGTTGATGCCAGGTAAGTTGCGTTCACGGTGGTCAGGACCATACACCATCACGAAAGTTTTCCCTTACGGGACAGTAGAGATCACTAGTGAAGCAACTGGACCATTCAAGGTAAATGGGCATAGGCTGAATGTTTATCATGGTGGTACAATATGCCCGACGTGCCAACCATCGTGGATCTGTAGGATCAAAATTGAATAGGGGAGTACAGTCGGGCTATAGACTACAAATTTAGCGCTTGTTGGGAGGCAACCCAGTGTTTAGTTTCATTTTTCTTTCATCTTTTAATTTAGTTTTCTTTCTTTTTGTTTTATGCATATCTAGTGAGCTAATCTCAGTGAAGGTGGTGCATGTAGGTTATTCACTAGCGGGAAGATATCTAAAGTGTGGGGATTCTATTGTGACCAGCGGACTGAAAATGTCGAACAAGGCAGGGAAGTTTCTGTAAAATTCGTGCATCTTGTGTGCTTGATCGAATTTCAATTTTTATGTGTAGATTTATAGAATTGTTCATTCCTGGCTTCAAAATTTGTGTCTTGTTCGTAGTTTGTGTAGGGTACTCTTCAATCTTGAAATTGCCGACATCCAGTGACTACACGGACGTCCACCCGGACCCCTACACGGGGTCCGTGTCCAAGCTTTTACCACCTACCATATTCCAGAGTGTACACGGACGTCTATCCAAACCCCTACACGGGGTCCGTGTCCAAGCTTTTTCAAAATGCCGAATTCCAGCGCCTACACGGACCAGTGCATGGGGTCCATGTACAGCACTTTCAAATTTCACAACTTTGCGACCCTACACAGACCCATACACGGACCCCTACACGGGGTCCGTGCCTTCTACTTTTGGCTGTTTTTAGGATCGAATATCAGACTTCCAGTCCTAAACCCCCAAATCCTTAATTCCCCAAATTCTTCCCCCTCCGCCTCACGCCGATTCCAACCGCCTACTCCCGCAACCTACTGAGAACCCACGTCGCTCCACAACCACAAAATCCTCACTGCACCGCCGTCCGACTCCCATCGCCTCTTGCCGTTGGACGCTTCCCACCATTGTACGAAAGTGAGTTATTGCGCATTATTTCAGATTCGCGGTTAGGTGTTTCTTTTTCAGTTGTTGGATTGTTGGGCGTTGATTGTTGGGCTTTGATTGTTCTTGGATTTAATTGTTTCTACTTTTAGTTATTTCTTCGGAATAGTCTTTTGTTGAGCATATTGATTGTGGATTGCATTGGGATAAGTTTGAATTGATTCGGGCTATTTGTGGTAAATTATTGGATTGTTGTGATTGAATTGTTGGGGTGATTTTCTTGAATTAGAATGCCTCCTCGCAAACAGACTAGTAAGCGCGCCCGGGGCAGTGCCTCCTCATCTTCTGGTTCCGTCAGATTAGTAGTTGATTCATCTAGATTTACCAGCCGGGATAATTTTGATTGGTACTCGGCACTTAATGAAAACTCCGTGATTGTTGAACGTTCCATTCATCCACGGATCGACCACGAGGTGCCACTCAGGACAGAATTTGATAAGTTTGGTTGGGGACCTCTCCTAGACATCTCCGGCCCCTATTACCCTGAGTTGGTCTTGCAATTCTACGCAAACTTTGAGGAAAAAGACAAAACCGGGATGCCACACATCCGTACTTACGTCAAGGGGGTTACTATTGAGTTAACCAGCGATTATCTGGCCGCTATATTGAATGTCCCCAATGACGGGCCTCCGGTAGTCTTCAATCAGTTGTATCTTTTCTTGTCAGACATCACGTTCCGGATCCCTCAGGCGCGGAGCCATCTACAATATTTCACATCCCAAACCGATTCCCGCTCCAGCTTCCTTCCGACGTCCCTCCCGATGCTTGATCGTCTTATCTGTTACTTCACGGGAGCGAACATTATCCCGAGGAAGGCCGGGAACAATGAGGTCAGACATATGGATCTATATATCATAGACAAGATGTTGAATGGCTTGGGGGACATTCCTGCAATCTCGGTGGCTTCAATCATTATTTCTCATATGCGTTCGTCGCCCACATTGATCCCACGAAGAATAAGACGCCATATGCCCCCTTTCCTATCATCATATCTCGGATTTTAGCGGCCCACGATGTCGATCTCACGGGTGAGACCTCTTTCCCCACAACCTCTACACAAATGCTATCACCCCAAGCCATGCAGGGCATGTATTTTATTTTCAGTCAGGGTGCTTGGTACCGTAACCCCGGGAGTCTCCATATCACTCCTCATCCCCGTGACTTACCAGTGCCTCACCCTATAGCTGATGAGCGAGTCTAGGAAGATCAAGTGGCGGAAGAAGCGGCATTGGATGCCCGAGCAGCACCTCAGATTGGTTTACTGCCGAGACAGCGCGCCTCTAGAGGTACTCGTCAGGTCTTCTCGGTCATATTTGACTGCATGGACGATTTGCGCACATGATTGGTTTGACTCGAGCACCATGCCAGGACGCAGTCATATTCAGATGATATTTATGCGCTTCCTTTTGACAGATCCACACTGGATGCCTTGAGGATTTAGACGTGGGTTCGGAGGACGAGTAGTTTAGCTGCATTATTCTAGTACTTGTGGAGGATTTTATCGGTTTTCTAGTTTTGAGCATTTCATTCTTATATTTTTGATTGATATTATGGGACGTATTATTTATGATTATTCTCTTTCAGTTTATTCATGTGCTTGTGTGTTTTTCCTATTCTTTTTTACGTTTCCTTGTGTATTCGATGTCGTGCTTTTCAGGAGTTGATGATTCTACCACATTTTCACCACTTACTCGACATTTTTCTATGGAAGTGTTTTTGCTTTAACTGTTTTGCTAGTTCATTTTACATCGCTTTACACTGAGGACAGTGTCGATTTCAAAATGTGGGGGTAGGTCAGTTTTGTTACACATCGTTGCACATCACTTAACAACACTTTTCACGTAGGATGAGACTATATCTAGAGAAAGAACTCTTGTTTTACTTGATAACCTGATTAATTTGTTAGATTTTGGATCACCCGGGAAATCGTTTCATGACTAGTATTGAATGAGAGGAGTCGTAGTTTCAAGGAGAGAGTCAGACATGAACCAGTTTTGTATCGACATTTCATTCCATGCATGTGGTCAAACTTTTACTCATTGATGGTGAATTGGTGCAAGGTGAACTGAAAAAAAAAGATCGAACAACGATCCATAGAACTCGTCTGATTAGCCCTCGAAGCGAAAATATGAACGATGGTGAGTTAGGGATGATTTAGGAGATCTTTGGACCGTTTGAGCCTTTCAAGCCTAACCGATACATCATTTATTGTCTCTAGTAACCCTTTTTGAGCCTGTAAAAATCGAATGGTGTGTATCAATGACACACAATTAGACCCCATTCGTAATTTATTTAATGTCCCACATCAACTACCTGAATTTTAGCCTATACGTTTTTTTCCTACCTACGATTGAGAGAAATAAACTTGTTGTACACGTTGAAATGTTCAAGATACTCCAATGAGTTGAAGAAATATATTCGAAAGAGTCGATGGATCATGATATGTTATTGATAAAAGAAAAAAAAGAAGGAAAGAAGATAAAAAGAGCAAAGCGAGAAAAGTGTATGGTATTAAAGATACCCGAAAAATCTGTGGGTGAAAGTTGGAGGACAATGAGAAAGAAAAGAGATGATAGAGCTCTAAAGATGATAAAAATACAGTAATTGGTGACGAGTCAAAAGTTGAATGAATGTGCTGCAGGAATATTTTTATTTTCTCTCACTTTTGATTCCCATGCCTTCTATTGTAGTCGTGAACCTTGGCCTTACGTTATAAGCTTGAAAAGACCTATTAACCAAGTCATCGTCATTCAACATTTAGTAGAGAGAGGTATGAAAGTCGAGCATATGGGGCGTTTCGAGGAAAAAAAAAGATGAATATAAGTGATCCTGAAACCAAGTAGCTGTTGATGAGTATGAGTTCTGACTTGCACACTACACACATCTCATTCTGTTGATCTTTACTGGGTAATGTTTAAATCTTAAATTGCGATGAACACGAATCTTTTGATATTCGAAGCATGATCTTTTGACCGGGGTGATAAAATTTGACAAATTGAAAAGTTTTGATTGTATTAATTGAGTTCTGAATCTAAGATATGTCTCATCTTTATTTCATGTCTGATTTGTTCGAGGAGGAACAAAGGTTAAGTGTGGGGGAGTTAATAAGCACGAATTATATAGCGTTTTAGGGACTTTATTTTATCGTATTCGTGCTTATATGGCGTTTTTATTCCGCGTTTTGCGCTTAATTCGTTTCATTATTGCTAATTGCAGGTTTGACCAAAAGATTATAAAAGCCAACGAAAGGGAAAGAAAGTCAAGCTTCGCAATGTCATGTCAGAAATAATCCCCAAAAAAATAGGAAAATAGCACAAAGAGAGTATTCAGACCCCTACACGGACCCCGTGAAAAGGCCCGTGTCCATCAGCCTCCAAAGAAGAAAATATCAGTGCCTACACGGACCCCTAGACGAACCTCTACACGGGGTCCGTGTCCAGTGTTTCCCGAAATGAATTTTGGACATAATATACACGGACCCCTTCCCTGATGCGCGCACGAGGTCCGTGTCCTCCATATCAGAATCAGATTTGCCGAATATTTTATGGAGATTTAGAGGGGATTTTTGAAGAGGAGATAAAAAGGAAAAAAATAAAATATATTGGGGGGACTTTTCCAGAACTGGGGAAACGTTTTTACACATAAAAGAATTGCAGAGAGGCGGCTACGTCTTGGGAGAAAACGAAAGGGAAACGCGCTTCACATGTAAGATTTCGCGCACCATTGCTGAGAATTTCTCCTTTCTTATTTTCTTATTTTTGTTCATGAATTCGAATATTAGATTTTAGTCTAGTTTTGAATTTATGGAGTAGTTTTTCTTGTGATCGGGACCACGATAGGGACAAACTATTGATTTTGTTTATTCGTTGGATTATTTGATTTATGAATTAATTTTATGTTAATGATTTATGTTTGCGTAATTTTCGTGATTTTAATTTGGCCAATTATTTGCATGTTTGTTGTCCAATCTTGACTCGAAAGGGAATAGATTGAATTTAGCTTCAAAAATATTAATCAACACACGGTTAAACCGACTAGAAATAGTATTCGATTTCAATGTGTGATTTTAGACGACAGCTGTGATTCTATCGTTGAATAATGCGTTTTTTTTAAATTAAATTCAATTAGAAATAATTGGACTGTTAAATGAAAATAGGATTATAAATTCTAGAAATAGATTTATAGTTAAATTAGAGAATTTCATCGTGACATCAATAATCTGTGATTAATTAATTCCAATGCGTGACAATAATCAAAGTTTGGACCGTTGTGTGTTCCCGGTCATTTTGTTGAGTTTGAAAATTTCCCAAGTTTCAACCTGTTCTCCAAATTCGGTCTTAGTAATTAATTTAGCATAATTCAATTTAATTTAATTAGTTCATATTATCATCATATCACTTGTTATTGTTTGCCTAGATTAAATAGAATAATTCAATCTTAGTACTTAAATAATTATTTGGGACATGTTAGAGTCAAATAAATTAAGAAAAAGTTAAAAACGAAAAATTATACGTCCATGGGTAAAACATTATTTTTGCACCTAAAAATTAGTAAAGGTCATGGCAGTGCTCTTAAAGCTGTTTTGTATGCTATTATTATTATTTCAAATGTTTATGAATTTTTTGACATGTTACAGTATGATTTTTAAATGTCCATGGATTTTTATAATTTAAGGTTGACATTTAATAGATATGTCATGCTTGATTTCAAAAATAAAAATGATATGTTATGCATGATTTTTGTAAAGTGATGGAAATGTAAAACGTTGAAGGAGGTGAAGTAATTGTGACTATAATGATGTTATGTTGGAGATATCGTGAGGGTTATGGTTCCAGTGGGAGTCCGGCGATCGTATTTCCATTGACACCATTGAGGATATGAGGATATGAGGATAAGAATGTGGATATCGTGAGGGAAAATGCCCCAGAGGGAGCCCATTTATGGGAGAAGGCACTAGAGGGAGCCCAACGATCGTATTTTCATTCGATGAGGACAGGCCAGGGCCCAGTTGACCGGTGAGAGTGTCGCTGGTGTCCCCCGCCGCCCAATACTGTGGTTACATGTAGATGGATCCATCGACTTTTTGAGGATTGAGAAAAGTCATAATTAACGATCTGAATTCAACAAAAAGGAAAAATGATTATGTTCATGATAAAAGGATATTTATGTTATGAAATGAGAAAAAAAAAAAATGTTGAGGTTTAAGTTATGCATCATGAAAATGTTTACGAGAATATTGATGTTTAAAGTTTATGCATCTTCATGAAAACGATATTTTAAGTACTTGTATTTTTTACTGTTGCATGTGATTTTATACGTAGTACTTGTTATCAAGATTATTGTGTGTTGAGTCTTTAGACGCACTAGGTGTGATTGATGTAGGTGTTTATGATATTAATGTTATGGGAGGTGTTGATGGTTGACCTGAGTGGACTGAAGGTGCACACGACTCGAGGACCAGCGCTTCTAGCTTTCCGCATTTATGATTATGATTTATGTTAAAGATTTTTACGACTTTTTATTCATGTTTTTCAGTGATTTTGAGAGATTATAGTTTGAACTGTATTTCTCAAATATATATAATTGATTGTTTTATTTTAAAATGGTTCCAAAATATTTTATGCATGTGATTATGCATCTCGGCCGATTTAGTGAGGTTTGGAAAAAAAATATTTTTCTAGTACGATTTAAGGAAACGAATAGCAGACGTTTCATCCTACATTCACGAGGACGCTTAATCGATCTAGGACTCATGTAATCACTTAACCTCTGATCCTCTCTGACCCTCTCCTTCCTCGGACAATGCTCAGACCCAACCGAACCCAACCCAAGCCCCTAAACCACCACTGCAGTCGCTGCAACTAAACAAGAGTAGCCGCACGAGTTGCTTCTTCATGTTTTGCTTGAGCCACCGTCGAGCCACCCTGCACCAGCCCTTGACACGAACACTAACCATCCTCCTTAGGCCCTACTGAACCAACCCTGAACCGCCCTGCCCTAGCCGCGAGCCCCCTTGGCTGCTGCTGCTTTACCCGAGCATGGGGGAAGAGTCCACCAACCTTAGAACTCAAGTCCTAGCCCTACTAGGACTCTTCTCAACCTTGACCCATGTCCATCCCAAGCCCCTGCCCAAGCCCTAGCCGAACCGCAAGCCCCCATGCACAAGGCCGAGCCCTTGTTCATCTAGTGGAGTTAGAAAACCCTAGGTGCTATCTTCCTAGCCAACCTCGACTTTCATCCTTCGTTTCAATCCTTAACAACTCTTTTCTTGTCCCTTAAACATCTCCTAATGGCAGCGTGTCCTTATGAATCATAGCGTTTTTCAAACAAGCGTAAAGTCGTCATATTTTTGAAAATAATTGTTATATTGTAAAGTAAAAGAACACGAGTATTTTTCATGCAAAAATAATAAAAACATACATAATATGATTTGAATGTTGCGTGAAAGAGTTTAGAAAATGTGCCTTTGTGTTTAAAATGTAGAATATTCAATCGTCGGCGTGGGGCGCGAAGAAGAACGAACGGACGACGAAGACTTCTTGTTTCTCCTCCTCTCCTATTCTCGAAATTCTAGTGTGTGTTGTGGGAGAATTTTGGCTGATATGGTGTTGTGAAACACCTAGGAATCCTTTTTATAACTTTAATTTGCATGTTAATGGACTTGGGTTTTGGGCTTCCAAATATAAGAGGAACTGGGCATACTCAATTTAGTTAAATTGGGCCCAATAAGTCTTATTTAATTGAAACATAAAAATTTATAAAAATTAGTTTCCAAAAATAATATTTCTGAACTTTTAAAAACTCATCGTTTGCCCAAAACCGGCTTCACGGGTAAAATCGAGCTCGTCTCGTAAAATAATTCGAACTCTATCGTTTTTAGAAAAATTTAATCATTTGTAATCATATTAAGAAGCCTGAAAAATATTTAGTGAAAAATATTTATTCTTGTCTTGGTCGTCCCCTGTCTCCTTTCCCCAGCCTATTATCGAATATTCGGGTAACATCCTTCAATTTCATGAAATCATGCCATATAATCATTTAATCATGCAATCATACTTTTAATCATATAATATGCATCAACTAAGCATTTAAAATCAATTAAATAAAACAATTAAGCTATTTGCATGCATATGGTTTACGTAGGTTAGTTTTTCGGACATTACAAAGGTAACCTACCCTTCTTCCTCCTCGTCCAATCCTTCAAGTAGATTTGTCTACGAGGTAGCTAGGGAAAGATATGACAATGAAAAGATAAATAAATGCCCCATCCCCGAGTGTGGATTTTATTTTTCTGAGCATAGATACTCCAATATTCCGAGTCAGCTAAAAAAATAGAGGGTTGGTAAGATTTTTGCACCACCAAAAGCAACAATTATCCAACTTCTTCGTTAATTTTATGCAAATACTACCGAAGTAGGGATTGAAAGTCATGGGTGAGAGAACAATTAGTGTCATATGATTCACCAACAATTAATGAGTTGTCAAGTACGTCACCGGTGGACGATTCGAGGTTCGAGGAGTGTGCAACAGGGCGGTCAAACTTACCCTCTCTAGCGCGCATAAGAAGGAAAAAATTAAAGCAATGAGCATAGCAAGTTGGGTGGGCAATTTCAACCTCCCTAGCGTGCCTAAGTCACGCGGAAAAAGTACGTTTGCGCAGAGATTGCACTGGGGCGGATGGACGTACCCGCCTCAACGCGATAAAAAAGGAACGAATTTGTGTGTGATTTCTTTCCAACTTTCTTGATGACTACCTATTTAAAAACCTTAGCACAAGTTTTGGAGGATGATTCTATCACTTTGGCGGCAGCAACAAGCACAAATGGAGCAAAAGACGCCCGGAGTGGAGGAGGCAAGAGAAAAACTTGGGATTTTCGTGCAGTGTTCTTTTTTTTCTTCATTTCTTTTAGTATTTCTAGATTAAGAATTTTTGTTTAATTATTGTTTTGAGATTTTGTTTTGTCGTTGACTAGCTAAACTTCTTATTTGTTGAGATTTAAGGGGATCTTAATCCTAGACATTGTTTTATATGATTAAACATTTGACTTTTGAGTTGTGCTTGATTTTGTTATTGTTTTTCTTTTAATTATTGAAGTTTAGCTAACTTGATAATATTTTATATTGTGAATGAAGTCGAAAGAATAGTTTGCAACTAGACAATCCGTGAATTTACAATTTCCATAGATATATGAAATTAAATATACATTGATAGTCATAGTTCAATAAGTTGAAAACTAATAGATTCTATAAATCATGCATGCAACTCACATTTGATAAATAGTTAAAGTCGTTTAATTATTTCATTGCGTCAAGTTATTTTAACATATCTTGAGATATAATGTTAATACTTTAAGGAATCATGTCAAAAGTCTGAACGAAAGTTGAATTTAATTATATGAACTGGTAAAGGATAGATAACCCGAGATTCCCAATTAATTCGTTTTAAATTGATTCTTAACTTTATATCAATTATTTTCATTTAATATATGAAGTAGATTTTACTTTGAAATTATAATAAATTATAATCCAAATTAGAGTTTATACTATATTAAAAACTGATTCTTGAAAATAACAATTGTGGGAGACGGTCTTTGTGGGACGATATCGCTACTTCGTATATTATCTTATAACTTGACTCGTACACTTACGATTTATTCGAGCATAAAAGATTTAATTTTATTTGAGAATTTACATCGCAAGAAAATATCGATGAAGGTTTTGGATAGTCATTACCAAAAAGTAAGTTCATCAATACCAAAAGTCCAAGAAACCAAAAGTTCTTACGTTATCAGTCTTCTATTTGAAGATTCGAATAGCACGAAACAAAACAATTTGAGTTGTACTTATTTTGATTATGTTCCTTCCAAATGCTTGTACAACTACAAAAAGAAACAAATCCCACGTCTTCTTCACTCACCCTAAATACACAAAATCAAAGAAATTAACAAATAAAAGCAAAACTATTCTTGAACCTCATCTAAAAAATTCTTCCAAAAAAATTTATAAATTGCATGAACAAACAAAACTTCACAGTGCACCTTTGTGCAACATCATCAGCGCATTTCTAGAATCAATTCAATCCCCTACAATAACTACCTAACAAAAAAAGGACTAACCACCCTTTTCGTTGTTTGGTTTGTAGAGCACGGGAGAGAACTTGATCGGCCCTGAGAGAGAGGCCTTTGGCAGAATATAGCTTGTACAAGTCTTGAACCGCTGCGTATAACTGAACGGCTTTGGAAGTAGATGAGCTGCTAACAACATTCTGGAATTCATGTTTTCCGATTTCTTTTCAAGGCTGGCGACAATAGGTTCAAGAATCGAAATTGCTTGGTCAATTTCTCCTACACGCACAAGATCCTCCACCACCTCAGTTCAGCCGAGAGAGTGGTAGCCCTGCTGCTGTTGCTAGTTTACATTGTCACCTCTTTTATTTTTTGAATTGATAGGAATTCTCTTGTTAAGACCCTATAGAATCAATTAAAACCTCAGATTCAGACTGTCTGAACAGAGCATACGAGAAGGGAAATGGGATTCGATTGATGATTACGGGACAGCATGACTGCGGATTAGATAGGATTGGATGTCCATATTTGTGTTCAGTGTCTAAAGTTGGGTAATATGAGCTACCGTGATTGTACGACTCGAACCTTGTGAAATCACATTGTACTTGTTGTCTCGTTGGGTAATATGAGCTACCGTGATTGTACTACTTGGACATTGTGAAATCACGTTGTACTTGTTGTCTCGAGAGATTCGGCTTACGCTCCATTTCAATATCTTTCCCTTGTTCTTCAAGAAAATTCCTTTTTACCTAAAAGAAAACCAAAAACTACTCATTTTAAATTATACTATATCCATGCACCTTTTTTAAACCCATTTGTCTCATCTTGGATCTCACCGTCCTAAATTCATTCCATTTCCCTCCTCCAGCATATACATTAGATAAAAGGGTAAAATATCCAGAATCATCAGCATTCATATTTACAAGGTCTATCCGAATGCTCGCCATAAAATCCATTCTTTGGTGGATTCTGCACCCATTCACCAATGCACCCCAAACACTAGCATCAGCAGGGAACGGCATCGAATTTATGACTTCATATGCTCCATTTAGATCACCAGCTCGGCTAAGCAGATCGACCAAGCATGCATAATGCTCAGAATTGGGCTCTATGCCAAAATCCCGAATCATTGAGTTAAAGTAAAACTTCCCTTCTTTGACATATCCAGCATGGCTACAAGCTGATATGATATTCATGAAAGTTATATCATTTGGTTTTATTCCTAATCTTATCATCTCGTTGAAGAGAGAGATAGAATCATCAATATGACCATGAATTGCATAACCCCCGATCATCGTGCTCCATGACACAATGCTTCGTTCTGTCATGTTATTGAAAACTTTTCGAGCCATCTGGAGGTTTCCACATCTAGCATACATGTTAGTCAAAGCAGTATCAATGTACATATCTTTCTTCACACCAAAAGTAATCAGCTTATGGTGAATCCATTTTCCCTTGTCAATAAGCCCTGCATTCCCACAAGCTTGAATTACACTCAAAAAGGTTATTTCATCTATATCAAGGTATTTCGAGTACATTTCATTAAAAAGGCAGATAGCTTCTTCTGAGTAACCATTTTGAGAGAATCCACACATCATACAATTCCATGTTACAACACTTTCTTGTCGGTCGTCGTGAAATATCCTACAGGCCGATTTTATAAATCCACATTTTGCGTACGTATCAATTAAGGCATTTTTTACAAACTCGGTAGGGAGGTATTTCTTGATGACAAAACAATGTATTTGACAAGCCAATTCAGAAAGCCCTATAATTCCACAGGCAGATATGGCACTGGACAATGTAAAGGAATCTGGCTGTATCCCTTGAATCAACAATTGAACAAACAATGACAGAGCCTCTTCAGCCAACTGTTCCCGAACATAACCTGATATGAGGATATTCCAAGAAACTATATCACTATCTTCAGACGTATCAAATATCAGATGGCTGTAGTTTAACTTACCACAATTAGCATACAAATCAATCAATGCCAATCTAAGATAATCTCTATCCAGGTCAACATGGTTCCTGATAACATATGCATGCACAGCTTTCCCTTCATTTAACCATTCCAACCGAGCACAAGAACAAACAACGGTCATCAACGTGACACTATTAGCTTCAACACCGTATTCTTGCATCTCAATAAGCATCCCTACCGCTTCTCGACAGTATCCATTTTGATTATAGCAAGAAATCATCGTTGTCCACGAAAACACAGTCTCATAAACACCAGTAAAGAAAAGCCTTTCTGCAGTACACAAGTCACCAAACTTTCCATACATCGCAACAAGACAACTCCACAATGCTTCATGATCAATGTTCCTTCTTACCACATAACTATGGACCGATTTTCCAACTCTCCACAAATCCAAGTCTCCAGAAGCCTCAACTGCACTAAGCAAACTCACATGGTCAATTTCCACACCTTCTCTTACCATTTCCCGGAATATTTCCAACCCTTCACTTCCCTTTCCTTGCCGAACATAGCTGGATATCATTGAACTCCAAGAAACCATATCTCTAATAGACATTTCATCGAACATTTTCTTTGCATTGCATAAACTTCCAACTTCACCATACATACCCAGCAATGAGGTCTCGACAAAAGTATCAGAATCAAACCCGGATTTTATAACCCTCGCATGAACCTTCGTTCCCATCGCTAAACCATTGATTGCAGAGCAAGCCCTCAATATTGGTGGGAAAATGAACTTATTTAACTCCTTTAAATTATACAACATATTCTGGTACATATAAATTGCTTCTCGAAACAGCCCATTCCAAACATGGCATTTGATGATCACGCCCCACATGAAGGAATCCGGGCTTTGAAAGGCGTTAAAGATCATTCTTGAAGGTTCGACGTGACCCATCTGTGAGTATGATTCAATAAGCTTGGTCGATGCGAGAGGGTCCTTTTGGAGTCCGATCACTATAAGATGAGCGTGCAGTAGAGTCAGCGTTCTAAACGTTGTGCAGGCTCTGAAGAGGGGCATGTACAGAGTCATTCTTGGGCTGATTTCCCCCGTTGAAATCGAGCTTATTCCGCCATTTTCTAACACGTCATTAGAATCTTGGATTTCGCAGGTTCTCCAGAAACGTTAGCCCGTAGAGAGATGAAGATTTGCCTTTGTTGGTACTCTGTGGATCTTGTGCGCCAGCAAGCTGCACATCATGAGAACGAATTCACTGAATTTAAAAAAAGTTTTGCCACCTTTTTTTAGCAGAATACTCAATAGTAATGTGAATTGAATCAAATATTTTCTTTTTCACTAGGGTGAAGAGAGTTGCTTTTAAATTTGATACAAAATATTGGAAATTTAAAATATATATATAATATTACATAATAAATTGTTTTAGATTTAATACAAAATATAAAATTTAAATAACTATATTAATAATAGTACTTACTACAATTGTTTATGTACTCAAATATCATATATTAATACCCAATTTGAAAGAGTTTATACTAAAATATCATATATTATTACCACATATTTAATGTTTTGTATAATTTTCATTCAAAAAAGACGTGTATCATTAATAACAAAATTTGTTATTCATGTTTAGTTACTCAAAAATCATATATTAGTATCAAATTTGAAACATTTAAAATTCAAATATCATACATCAATACTAGATTTTAAAGGTTTTGTACCGAATTTTCATTCGAAAAAGATCTCTCGTTAATATCAAAATTTGTCATACATGTTTGGGTATTCAAAAATTATATATTAGTGTCAAATTGTTTATCACGAAAATTGCGGGGCGTGCGATGCACGTGTTCGTGCCAAATGTGAATGATCCGACTTCGTTTATCAAGCGTTGCGAGTCTCGATTCGACCGTTAGTTATAGTTCCTTCGATATGGTTTCAAAGCTAAACGTTTTAACTGAGGAAAATAAGGAAATTACAAGAGGAATCCATTAACAACATCAACATTCATTATGCTGTTATAAATTCAAACAAAACTTTTACATGAAACGTGGATAAACATACTAAAAATCTATAGAAGAAGATTGCTGGAAATAAAGTTGAACGACAGACAAATGAGGGAAATTCTGCAGAGAATTGCTATGGATTTTTTGTGAATTGATTTGTCGGTCCTTTTCTGATTATTCCTTCTGCTTTTTGTCCCATTCCGCACATCAGTTTCTCTTTTCCACGATCACCCCACGATATTCCACCTTGGGTAATGGCCTTAACTGGCAGCAACGTTCTTCCGCTGGGCCAACTGCACCTACATTGGGCTTCATCTGTTGGGCTGGCTGGTAACTGTATGATTTTATACGTTGGGCTGTGGCTCGTGGGCTTCAAGGATTTTGGCTAAACAAACTTGCCCTTAGCCAAGTTGGGTCATTGGCCAATTAATTGGGCTAAACAATTGCCCCCCCGTAGCCAATTTGGCCAGTGGGCCAAATTTGGCTAAATTAGTTATGTATGAGAGACGCATATCATCTAAGGCTTCCGAATGAGCCCGAACCAATTTGGCCACTGAGAGAAAAACTCCATCTTGACGAGCTACCAGCTAAACATGTCTTTTCAAAAAATAAAATTCCCTCGCACGTTTCCTGAACATATCGATTCTTCTGGTGCTCTTCAACCTGAGATTCATGAATATAATCCCTTTGCAATAAAAGATTCTAGTTTATCCTCATTCCCCTCAATTATCTCATTCCCCTCAATTAAACCCTCGATTTCCGCACCAACTCCTCAAAACCTCACACACTACCCTCCTTCCTTTGTTTGATACTCCCTTCATCCACTTCTTACCACCAATCTCATGCCGGATCGTAGAAGCTCCGCCCTGCCTCAACACCCGTCGTTCCTCGACTTCGTTGATCGCCTAAACGATTTTAGTCGACTACGAACCGTTGCTTGTGGTTTGTCTCGCGCACCATTACGGCCCGCCTGTCCCTCGCGCGGCCCGTTCTTGCTGCAACGCCCTTCGGGGTGTTCTGGATTTCGCTCGCATTTTGGTGGGTTTTGCTCTTCGATTAGCGTGGGTTCCCCCTTGCTGTGTTGTGATTCTTCCACTAGCCACTCACTCGCTGTGCAACTCTCGGGAACAGGTAGTCTTTCGAACGCTCTCCTTTACTTAACTTAACATTGTAGAATCAGTCGGATGATGCTCTTTGTGTTTATTCAAGATTTTTCGTTGATGTATTGGGTATGCTTTGTGTTGTCATATATCTTTGAGCATTCCTCGGTAATAATCAGTGTGCTTTGGCGGTTCATTGTTGCTCATTACATGTGAAAATTCCATGTTGTGTGGTCTTTGTTAGCGCCAGTGTTCCATATCTTCGATTTTCTTGTATGTGGCATGAGGCGTCTTTCGGATTTCACCTTGTAGGGAAAACCAGCAATCTTTCACTTGTGAGCACACATCCTTCTATCCGTCAAATCCAATCCTTTACACTCAGCGGCGAGTTTGTTATTGGAATGTCTACTCTTGGGTATGTTTTAATTTTGGCTGGGTATACCTTGTCTAAATTTGCCTCATTTCGAATTTTTACCTTTGCAGGTCTTCGAAGATCATTGCTGATGACTCCACTTTGGTGGAAGTGTTTAATCACGTCATTGACCCATCCTACTGCCACATCCCTCTCTCGATTGAGACCACCAACATGCTGTTCCCCGTATCCAATATTGAGTCAAATGTCCTGTTGTTGAATCGTGCTATTGCGCCCCCTTTTGAATTCGCTAAGTTCAGGTCTCTACCACGAGGTGATACAAATTGGAACACTTGGATAGATCGGTTGAAAAATTTTGATGGTGGTACCTGGCGGAAACAGGGTCTTTACCAGCTCATTCAAATGTCTACTGTTGACACCACCTTCAATGTAGATCTCCTCGAGGGTGCTATCAGGCTGTGGGCTCCTCTCTGTACTTCTTTCATATTTCCTTGTGGTCCCATGTCTATCACTTTGCTGGATTTCCTTCAGTTCACGGGTCTTCCACTCCTTGGGTATGATTTTGCTAGTCTAGTGGATACCCAAGACTTGCCTCAACTTTCTGATCAATACCTGAATCCATCATCCTATTCTCAAATTATCCGATTCTGGTGTGCTCTTAAAAAAATTCTCCTACCAGCGAGGAGCGCATATCTTTCATGTGGGTGCTGATATGTAAATACCTTTTCTGTCCCTCTTCTGGTAAGCCCACCATGGAATATTTAGCTCTTGCTAGGTCTTTAAGTGTTGGGCACGTGCACGGTCTCGGCATGATGTTTTTAGGGTCCCTTTACCGATGGTTGAACGTTGCTGTAAATTACACACCCCTTGCTAAACTCAATGGCGCCATGTGGATTCTTCAAATATGGCTGTTATCTTACTTCCCTGAACTAATATCTCCTCCTGGATCTCTCACTGAGCATTTGTCATTGAAGGACCTTATGTCCTGTCAAAGTGATTTTACCGTCGCAGATACTTTTTCTTTCTTTCAGTCTTTACCATTCGATAGTCCAGCCCGTCGTCCACTTTGCTTCACAATTAGGGTCGAAGATTATCCATGGATTGAGTACACGACCACTGCAAGGAAGACCGATGTGCGATCCATCGTTGACGCTATCCGAGTTATTATTCTTCACCCGAGATTCTTAGTGTGTGATGGAACATCCCCTCGTGACCAAAGCACTCATTCCTCTGAGTTTTATAATCCAGCACTGTATCCTTCTCAACTCGGTTTATGCCCGAGTCTCCCTTCTCGAATGTCTTCTTATTCACACGTTTATTGTAACTTCTGGCCACCTTGGACTTCTGAAGCATCAAAGCATTATACGTTTGCATTCTCAGCTCGTCCAAATCCTCAAGTTCCATGGTCATAGCTTCCGTGTAGAGCTCTGGCTCCAATTCATTCTGCTTCATCACTCTCAAAGAAGGGATTACTACCTCCATAGGCAATACTGCGTCGTGTCCAGAAGCCAAGGTGAAAGGGCTCAGACCAGTAGCAGTTCTCTTTGATGTTCGATAAGCCCACAAAGTTTCTAATAACAGCCGGTGCCAATCTCGGGGGTTAACCTCCATCATCTTCTTCAACATCTTGACTAATACTTGGTTTGAAGCTTCTACTTGACCGTTGGATTGGGGATAATGAGGTGAAGAATTGATCAACTGGATCCCGAATTCCTCAGCAAATTCCTTCATTTCTGACCCCATGAACATAGTTCCCTGGTCGGTTGTGATTGACTGCGGGATCCCAAATCTGTGAATAATATGCTCCTTCACAAAGGTAACAACATCTCTTTGCTCTACCTTTTTCATGGGGAGGGCTTCAACCCATTTAGTGAAGAAATCAGTAGCCACAATTATAAAGAAATGCCCTTTAGATGAAGGAGGATAAATTTTACCTATCAAATCCATGGCCCACCCCTGAAATGGCCACGGCTTTATGACAGCGTGCATTTCATCAGCTGGTATCCTCTGTACGTTCCCGTGTTTTTGGCACTGTTGACACCCTCTCGAATATCTTATACAATCCATTAGCATCGATGGCCAATAATGGCCATGTCTGCGGATTAACCACCTAATTTTGATCCCAGATTGGTGTGCTCCACATATTACTTCATGTACTTGCTGCATTACTTTCATGGCCTCTGGGAAACCCAAACACCGCAACAATAACCCATCATCCCCTTTCCTGTACAGTTCATTTTCCATCAAGACATAATGTAGAATTCTCATCTTCAAACCGTAATGCAACTTCTGCTCAGGATTCCTCAATGCCTCTTTTATCTCATCTCTCCAATCCCCAGCATGATAAACATCAATATCAAAGGTATCTACTTGTATTCCTCGCTGATGAATAGAAGGATGATTTCTCCTTTGTACCAACAAAAATTTGTGGGTCAGCTCGGGCGACATCCTTAAACCAGAAGCAATCTGAGCCAATTCATCAGCTTCCCAGTTGTCTTGTCTTGGCACGTGTTGGAAGGTCACATCTTCAAAATCATCAAAGAGTTGTGAAGCAGCTGTAAAATAAGGGGCTAACGCCAAACTTGAACATTTATATTCCCCGGACATTTGCTTAAGAACCAGCTGAGAATCCCCAATAATCAACACATCTTTAGCGCCCAAATCTCGTAGAATTTCTAAGCCAATCACTAGTGCTTCATATTCAGCCTGGTTATTGGTGCATGAAAAATCTATATTAAATGACAAAGCTGTCTTAATTCCCGTTGGGGATGTTATCACGACTCCAACCCCTGATGCCCTCTCAATACTGGAACCATCAAATTTCAAAGTCCATGATTGATTTACACAAAACACTGGGATATCCACTGGTGCATTCCCTGCCACCTCGACCATAGGATGGTCTGCCAGAAAATCAGCAACAGCTTGGCCTTTCATTGATCTTTGGGGGTAGTAAATCAAGGTGAACTTGGCCAACGCCAGCGACCATTTGCCAATCCTCCCAGTCAAAATAGACCTGTGAAGCATGTACTTGACAAGATCTGTCTGCGAAATCACATAAACTCTTGAATAGATCAAATAATGCCTCAGTTTAGTACATGAAAAATATAACGCCAAACACAACTTTTCTATGACTGAATACCTAACCTCCACCTCTGTAAGGGATCGACTCAAATAATAAATGGCCTGCTCATGATTCTCTTGGTTATTTTGTGCCAAAAGACATCCAATAGAATCTTGAGCGGCCGATATATACAATTTGAGGGGAAAACCACGCCTTGGGGGCATCAAAACAGGAGGTTTAGACAAATATTATTTTATTTTGTCAAAGGCTTCTTGATGACCCTTTTCCCACTTAAATTCTTCGGAGTCCTTCAACTTTAATAATAAAGAAAATTCTCGAGTTTTACCTGCCAGGTTCGAAATGAAACTTCTTAAATAATTTACCTGGTCGAGGAATCTTTGCAGCTCCTTCTTATTCTTTGGTGGCATAGCTGCCATGATAGCTTTAGCCTTATTTTTGTTCACCTCTACTCCCCGCTGGTGAACCCAAAACCCAAGGAAATTCCCCGCTTGTACACCGAAAGCACATTTCAAAGGGTTCAAATTCAAATTGTGTTGCCTCATCCTCATAAAACTCTTTCTGAGATGGCCAAGGTGATCTGATGCTCTTTTTGATTTAACAACAATGTCATCAATGTATACCTCTAAGCACTGACCGATCATGTCATGGAAAATGGTATTCATGGCCCTTTGGTAAGTTGCTCCTGCGTTTTTTAAACCAAATGGCATAACGAGCCATTCGAACGTGCCAATTTCTCCAAGACATCTAAACGTTGTTTTGGATACATCTTCTTCTGCTATTTTTATTTGATTGTACCCTGAAAATCCATCCATGAATGACAGCAACTCGTTTCTTGCTACTGCATCGACTAACATATCGGCTACCGGCATGACATAAACGTCTTTCGAGGTGGCACAATTTAAATCCCTGAAATCTATGCAAACTCGAAGCTTCCCATTCTTTTTCATCATAGGGACTATGTTTGCAAGCCATTACGTATATCTTATTGGACGGATGAATTTTGCTTTGAGTAATTTTCCGATTTCTTCTTTTACTCTTGCTTCAATTTCCTTGGACATCCTTCTAGCTGGCTGTTGGTATGGTTTAAAACCATCTTTATTTGGTAGACGATGTTCCACTAATTTGCAGTCTAAACCTGGCATATCTTCATAGTTTCACGCGAAACAATCTTTGAATTCCTTGAGAAGCTTCACAATTTCTCTCTTCATTTCTTCTTCTAACAAGTCACTGATATATGTCGGGTTAGGGCATTCTACAGTTCCCAGATTCATCTCTTTCAAAGGGTCCTGAGTTTTTGGCTGTCGATCTTCCATCTGAGCCGGAGCTAAGACTATGTCCTCCAACTGTAATTCTGTTTCTTCAGTATTATCATATTCATCTTCAAATATTATTTCACTTCCGTCAATGTCCCACAATTCCTGAGATTGTACTTTATTCACCAGATGCTGCAATATGGCTTTCCATTCGGAAGTTGCAGCCACTTCCATCTCTTCTTTGGTGAACTTAATCATCGACCTATTCGATAATAGGTCGGACCATGGGTCTAGGAGAGACCATGGCGGTGGGTTTGAGAATTTTTTCAACTGCCTTCCTCACTTTTTTAGTGTCCATGTAAACAGCACCTTGCTGTCCATTCACCTTGTAATCACGAGCTTTAATAGGACCGAAGGCTCCGTCATAATACCTAGCCTCTATTGCATTTGAATTAGATTGATACGGCTGCGAATCAGCCTGTACCACTTCCACCTCATCCCCTTTCCACATCAACAGTAACTGGTGCATGGACGATGGTACGGAATGATTGGTGTGAATCCAATCTCTCCCCATCAAAGCATGGAAGCTAGCACTGGAATTGACCACGAAAAAGGCTGACAGCGAGGATCGGGATCCTACAGTAACATTTGTTGGCAATACTCCCAGAGTTTTTGTAGAATTCCCAGTAAAAGCCGCCACAGAGACTTCGGTAAAAATCAAGTCTTCCACATTCTTTTCCAACTTCTGAAGGATTCTATATGGCAAGATATTCATAGCAGATCCATTATCGATCAGCACTCTAAACAACGGTTTTCCATTCACGTGTGCTACAATGTAGAGTGGTTTGATATGTTTCGTCATTTCGTTGGTGAGTCGCTTCATTAACACTCTTTTCTCTTCATCGATAAGAACACCGACGCTTTCATTCAAAATATCAGTTTGAATAGATTCTGTACCACTTCGGTTTCCAGTGAATATATCGGATTCAAACGTTCTTTTGCGTTCAAACTCCTCTGGCAGCATTAACGAACCAGTGGCACATTCAAATGAAACGAGAATCTGTCCCACCCTGAAAGTAGCCTTCTTGACTGGTTCACTGTCTTCCTCTGATAACAAATCATCACCTTCCTCTTCTTTATCTTCAGTGGCCTTCCTTCAAAATTTCTTCTTCTCTCTGAGTGATTCCTCCATCTTAGATCTGCGCTCAGCAGCTTTTTCTCTCAACAAACGTCGTTTTTGGGTCCGAAAAAGCGGTTTTGGAAACTTTCGATGCTCTACCCGTTTCCATATGCCATTGGGGATTGCTTTGGGAGGAATAACAAAGCGAGATTTTCTTTCATATTTATTACCGGTATCTGGAGGTAGTGGCCTCTGGATTAGCTTCTGGAATGACTGCCGGTCCCTCTTCCCCTCGCCATTCATTGGCCCATGAAACAAAACCTTCCCGAGGTACTGGTTCTCCGGCCTCTTGGCCATGGATCCCCTATTGTACCTCAAATTCCTCTCACCAAAATACATATCATCTCCACTGTGACAGCGGCTTTTTCCATGAAAAGTTTCTGTCTTGTTCTCTTTTACTTCAAACATCATTTCCCGAGGCACCCAGCATTTCCTTATATTAACTCCTGGCCTGATGGACCTGTCCATGTTCCCATTCTTCCTCCTCTCATTGATCAAGAAACGTAAGTCAGTACTGCTCATGTTCACATTGGCCACCGATGGAAAAGGATCTTCATCCACTATCATTGCTTCTTTTTTCTTTGGAAATTTCAGGACCCCTTTGTTAATTCTTTCCTGCAAGACATTCTTGAAAGCCCAACAAGCGTTAGTATTATGATTGAAGGAATTGTGATACTTACAGTAATCTCTTCCTTTCAACTCCTCCCTAGTGGGTAGCTTGTGATCTGCGGGGAATGTTATAAACTTTTCCTTCACTAAGTGATCGAAAATTTCCTCCATCTTTGATGCATCGAAAGTATAGGGTGTTTGCACTGGAGGAATGTTTTTCTTGGAAAGTTCTTCACTTTTGCGTTTCAAGAAAGGGACAATACGTGATCCGGAATTCGCTACTTCTGCCGCAACTTCCTCCACTTCCTGGAAATAAGAGCCCACTGTAGACTTTCTTTTATGACTCTCTTCTCGCAACAATTCCTCATACTCTGATACTTTGGCAGCAAGTTCATAAAAATCGCGAAATTCCATCCCTTGGAACTTCTTTCTAAGTTCAAAGTTGAGCCCTTGCTGTGCCATTTTTACATACTCTTATTCAGGAAGGAACAATCGGCATCTACTTCTTACCTTCTTGAATTTACAAATGAAATCATTAACAGATTCCCCCGGCTTTTGGACCACTCTTGACAATTCCGCTATACTGATCTCAGGTAATGTTCTGAAGAATTGTGTATTGAATTGACGTTCCATATAATGCCAAGTCATAATAGAATTCCGAGGTAACATTGCATACCACGTGAAAGCAGTGTTGGTCAGGGAATTGGGGAACAAACGTAACTTGTAATAAGAAAAGTTCTCCAGATTTGCTAATTCCCCACACTGGATTGTGAACCTTGCTACATGTTCTACACTTGACTGACCGTCTTCCCCAGAGTATAAAGTGAAGTCTGGAATGCGATATCTTCGTGGATAAGGATTGTCACGGTCCACAATATCAAGATACGGTTTATGGAATTCTGGACGGTTGATTGGCCTTACTCCCGGGCCATACAACTCCTGAATAACATCACATACCATCTCAAAATCCAGCACTAGAGTTTGTCGTAACTGGTGAGGAGCATAAAATGCCCCCCGAGTGTTATTTCCTGAACCTGGCATTGAATATCCACGCATTCCCCCATCACCATACATCCTTGGATGTAAGTTAGGAGAAGTTACAGAGAATATATTTCCAGCCATCTGTTTACTGTTACTGCAATTTTGGTATTTCAACCCCAACCCCTCTTCCCTTTTGTGGGGAGGAGTATATCTTCCTTCCTTAGCAGATTCAGGAATCAGTGTTTCCCCCAATCGGCGATTTTCACCTGCTTGAGAAACCCCTGATCCTTGGCCTAGACCTTTCAGCAATTTAACGTCAGTTTCTTGAAATTTAACATTTTTTGGTGTAACAGCTTCTCCTTTTGCAGACTTCCTCCATTCCTTCACTTCTGTCACGAATTCCATCATAACAGTAGAGAAAGTTTGGGTAATTTCTCTGAGATCACTGTGGATATTTTTCTCCATGGCCAAGATAAAGTTCAGCGAAGGCCCACCACCACCAGAAACATAAATTCCTTCCTTCATTGTTTCTTCTTCGAACTGGTGTACTAGCCTTTCCACCGTTCTTCCATCTGCATCAGTTTCCAGAAACTCTTTTTGTGAGCGATGACCTTTCCCCATTGATGGAGGAATTCTTTCACCATTCTCAGTACGCTTTGGAGGCATCGGTCCGACTGGGCATGCCAATTTGTCTATCACGAAAATTGCGGGGCGTGCCAGGCACGTGTTCGTGCCAAATGTGAATGATCCGACTTCGTTTATCAAGCGGTGCGAGTCTCGATTCAACCGTTAGTTATAGTTCCTTCGATATGGCTTCAAAGCTAAAAGTTTTAACTGAGGAAAATAAGGAAATTATAAGAGGAATCCATTAACAACATCAACATTCATTATGCTGTTTTAAATTCGAACAAAGCTTTTACATGAAACATGGATAAACATACTAAAAATCTATAGACGAAGATTGCTGGAAATAAAGTTGAACGACAGACAAATGAGGGAAATTCTGCAGAGAATTGCTATGGATTTTTTGTGAATTGATTTGTCGGTCCTTTTTTTATTATTCTTTCTTCTTTTTGTCCCATTCCGCACATCAGTTTCTCTTTTCCACGATCACCCCACGATCTTCCACCTTGGGTAATGGCCTTAACTGGCAGCAACGTTCTTCTGCTGGGCCAGCTGCACCTACATTGGGCTTCATCTGTTCGGCTGGCTTGTAACTGTATGATTTTATACGTTGGGCTGTGGCTCGTGGGCTTTAAGGATTTTGGCTAAACAAACTTGCCCTTAGCCAAGTTGGGTCATTGGCCAATTAATCGGGCTAAACACAAATATAAAACATTCAGTTCTGAAATATTATATATTTGCTCCAGATTTTCAATGGTTGATCCCGAATTTCATCATAAAAATCGATGTGGGCCCAAAGAATGTAGAACCATTTTTTGGGTTAGTCAGAAACTGAAAAAAAAACGGTTTGACGGAGACTGTTTACATATTTAGTTATTAGATGAAGATTTATTGATCTTTTACTCTTGTAGAGATTCATAAAATTAATATTTTTAGCATAAAATATTGGCATGTTTGACTTTAAGAATGATAAATTAGTTGAATGTCACTTCACGATAGACACTAAGATAAACAAGTTGGTGAAGAGCATATCTAAACTTTTTATCTATATTGATACCTCATGAATGAGCCCATTACCCCTGGCCCATCCTTAGCCCAAATGGAAGACAGGCCCATAACGGGCCTAGGTACCCTCCTATAAATACCAGGTTTGAGTGTTAATTTAGGGATTTTCACTAAATTACTTTTCAGCAGCACCCTTCGCTGCTCCCCCCATATATCCTCAGTTTCTGACTTGAGCGTCGGAGGGGCTACGCCGGGGCACCCTCTCGGCCCCCTTCTAACTATCTTATTCTTGATTTCAATCTCAGGACAATTTCGAAACCTGCGTCTGGACTAGTGACACTTGATGGAATCGGACCCTAAATTTTCCGTGAGTTTCATTTGGTGCCGTCTGTGGGAAGCTTTGAGTTGAGATGTAGAGATGGTAGGGAAGAGAGGGAGTGGAAGAGCCACCTCAGCATCATCGCATCCTCGGATGGGACCCGAACCATCTCATACTGAGGCAAGACAGGAATAACCGCATTTTGAGACGAGACAGGAACAACCTCGTCAAGAGACAAGAGCCGAGAAACCCTTTCACGAGACAAGGGTCGAGCAAACCCGTCCCAATGAGAATGTGGGGAACTTACCTCTTGAACAGTTGGGCCAATTTATTACCCAGACAGTAGACGAGGCCATGAAGAGGAACCAGGAGTATATGCTTGCTGAAGGACAAGCAAATCACCAGGAGCGAGGGGAGAATGTTGAGGGTCATCAGAGCAGGGTTGAAGAGACGCAACCCCTACAGGGTGGGGAGAATCCAGAGATGGAGGAGATGTGGAAGGAGATAAGAATGTTCAGGTAGCAACTGGGAAACAGAGCTCCAGTGTCCAAGAAAGAGAGTCATTTTTCCCCCGCTATTTTGGAGGAAGGGCTTCCCCCAACTTTTCGACAGTCAAGCGTAGGGGAGTATGACGGGCATACGGACCCCGAAGAACACTTGGGGAGGTTTGAGAACGCAGCTTTGTTACATCAGTACTCAGATGGAGTCAAGTGTAGGGTGTTTCTGGGCACGTTGGTGAGGTCAGCCCAGCAATGGTTTAACACCTTGCAGCCCAACTCCCTACGATCTTTTGATGATTTTTCCGTTGCTTTCTTGCACAAATTTGCAAGCAGCAGAAAGCACCAAAGAAATTATTTGAGCTTGTTTGTGATGAAGCAGCAAGAAACTGAAACTCTGCGAGAATTTATCCGGCATTTCAACGAGGCAGCGCTGCATATACCAGCTGCTTCCCCTGACATCATGATAAGTTCCTTTACCCAAGGACTGAAAGGAGGGGAGTTCTTTAAATCGTTGGACAAGGAACCTCCATCAAAATATGATGACTTGTTATCTCGGGCGGAAAAATATGTAAATCTAGAAGATGCCAAGAGGCATAAGAAGATGGAGCAGCGGCATGGGGGAAGTAGAGTTGGGGGAGCCGAAAGAGGAGGTAGAAAGAGAGGTGCGGGTGAGAAGGAGGAGGATAAAGCTAGGGACAGAAGAAAATTCGCATCACATGTTCCTCTGGAAAGGAGTCGTGACGAGGTGATGGAGGTGAGGGAGCCCGAGGGGAGGTGGGAGAAATCGCGAAGGGTTAGGAGCAGTGCTAGATTGCCTTCGCGGGACAGACGAGAAAGATCCGCATCCGGGAGTCGACCGAGGTCTCGCCCGTCCCCTAGGCGTGGTCAAGGCCTCCATGGATAAATCAGAGGGTCGAGGAGCAAAGAAGGGAAGATCGAGGTCAAGATGTTCCTCAAGAGCCCGTCGAACCGAGGAGGGGAATGAATGAGAATAATCACCCTACGAGAGGAATGATTCATATGATCTCGGGGGGTGCTACTGATGGGGACTCTGAGCGAGCTCGGAAGGCACATGGGAGAAGGTTAGAGAACTTTGAGATATCTAGGGGTGCAGACTTACCACAAGACCCCGTCATCAGATTTGGGCAGGAAGACCTCCGAGGCATTGTGACTCCACATAATGATCCCTTGGTGGTGACGGCCGGAAGCTCCGTGAACGTCTTGTTCAAAAGCATGTTGGATCAAATGAAGGTGGAAGGATTTGAGTTTGAGCCGGTCTCCACCCCGCTGTATGGGTTTGCAGAACACGTCATCCCGCCTTTAGGTCAGATTGTTCTTCCCCTATCCTTGGGGACTGATCCTCGGCGGGTAACAAAAATGATAGCCTTCACTGTGGTGCATACACCGTCATCGTATAATGGAATTCTAGGACGGCCAGCCCTGAAATATTTTAGAGCCGTAGCTTCCACTTATCATCAGAAGCTTAAGTTTCTTGTGGGAAAAGGAGTTGGAGTCTTGTGCGGGGACCAAAAAGTCGCGCGTCGGTGTTATGAAGGAGTAGTGAGGGAGGAAGGAAAAAGAGCGTTTGTGGAGGTTAACATGATTAGGAAAAGAAGAAGTGAGTGACTTGCTCCTGTTGAAGGTACAAGAAGATCAGAGGAGCAGAGTTGGGGAGGAGAAAATTTTTATTTTCGTGCTAATCCATCGCCTAGCAGAGGAGTTAGAGGGTGAGGGTGGAGAAATTTTATTTTCCTGCTAAGGCATCGCCTAGCAGAGGAGCAGGGTTGAGGAAGAGAAAAATCTTATTTTCTTGCTAAGGCCTCGCCTAGCAGAGGAGCATAGTTGGGGAGGAGAAAAATCTTATTTTCCTGTTAAGGCATCGCCTAGCAGAGGAGTTAGAGGGTGAGGGTGGAAAAAATTTATTTTCCTGCTGTGGAGTCGCCTAGCAGAGGAGCATAGGTGAGGAGGAGAAAAATTTTATTTTCCTGCTAAAGCATCGCCTAGCAAGGGAGCAGAGTTAGAGAGGAGAAAAATTTTATTTTCCTGCTAATGCTTCGCGTAGCAGAGAAGTTAGAGGGTGAGGGTGGAGAAATTTTATTTTCCTGTTAAGGCATCGCCTAGCACAGGAGCAGAGTTGAGGAGGAGAAAAATTTTATTTTCCTGCTATGGCGTCGCATAGCAGAGGAGCAGAATTAGGGAGGAGAAAAATTTTATTTTCCTGCTAAGGCCTCGCCTAGCAGAGGAGCAGAGTTGGAGAGGAGAAAAATTTTATTTTCCTGCTATGGCCTCGCCTAGCAGAGGAGCAGAGTTGGAGAGGAGAAAAATTGTATTCTCCTGCTAAGGCATCGCCTAGCAGAGGAGCAGAGTTGAGGAGGAGAAAAATTTTTTTTTCCTGCTAAGGCATCGCCTAGCAGAGGAGTTAGAGTGTGAAGGTGGAGAAATTTTATTTTCCTGCTAAAGCGTCGCCTAACAGAGGAGTTAAAGTGCGAGGGTGGAAAATTTTTATTTTTTCTGCTAAGACCCAGCTTAGCAGAGGAGTTACGAGATGATGAGGTGAGAGCTTTATTTTCCTGCTAAGGCATCGCCTGGCAATGGAGTTAGAGGGCGAGGAGGTTGAAGTTTTATTTTTCCTGCTAAGGACTATTTTAGCAGATGAGTCAAGGGCATGGGAAGTGGGAATTATTTTTATTCAAAAGCTTAGTAGATGACCTTGAAGATGGGGGCGACGAGGGCATACCATGTTAGAAAAATTTATTTGGTTTGCCGTTAACGAACGATGTTTGCTGCTGCAAAAATTACGGTAATTGACCTGCCCGGTCAGGTCGCGGGGATCAAGGCTATGCAGGCGAGCGCTCGACGTGCGGGCAACGCCCCCAAAAGCATATCAAAAACCATACAATCATTCACAAGGGGCGGAGGGCGAGGCTGTGCAGGCGAGCGCTCGGCGCTCGGCGTGCTGAGCGAACAGGGCTATTGGGAGAGCGCTCGCCTGGGCGAGCGTGTGCGCTGAGACGAGCATGATGCGGCGGGGCAAGCGCTCGGGGGCAAGCGTGCTGCGGAGGGCCGAGCGTGAGCGGTGGGGCGAGCGCACGGCAGCAGGGCAGAGACGAACGTGTTGCGGTTGGGCGAACGCTCGGCGGGGAGCGTGTGCATTGAGGGCGAGGCTGCAGGTGGGCGAGGCTTGCGCAGCGGGCGCACTGGCGATGGTGTAGGCGTTGGGCGAGGCTTGCACAGCACGTATGGGCGAGGGCATGCAGGTGGTGGGTGTGCAGCAAGGGCGGATGGGCAAAGCTGTGGCGAGCACTTGAGGAGGGTTGGCGAGGCTAGTGCCGGGGCGAGGCGAGAGAGCTATGGGCGATGGCGTAGACGAGTGGGTGAGGGCGAGGGCGAGGCAGCAGGTGGGCGAGGCTTGTGCAAGGGATGCGCTGGCGAGGGTGCAGGCGTTGGGCGAGGAGGGCTAGCATAAGGACGCGCAGAGGCTTATAATGGCGAGGGTGAGGGCTGGTGCTCGAGGATGGACACGGCACGACGACGGGCGAGGGTGTGCAAGAGCATGGCTGTGGGCGAGCATGTGGAGCATGCAGATGGGTGAGGCTCGCGAGTGGGCGAGAAAAAAGAGGGCGGAGGCGGATGTGTGCTGGCGAGGTCAAATACGTGGGGAGAGCTAATGAGTGTTAGGAGAAGAATACACTACTCACATGTTGTAAGCCGAGCACAAAGCAATTAATCGAACTTTGAACCTACGATTCAATTCGACTTGGGAGGGGGAGACTAGTGATACCTCATGGATGAGCCCATTACCCCTGGCCTATCCTTAGCCCAAATGGAAGACAGGCCCATCACGAGCCCAGGTACCCTCCTATAAATACCAGGTTTGAGTGTTCATTTAGGGATTTTCGCTAAATTACTTTTTAGCAGCACCCTTAGCTGTTCCCCCCATATATCCTCAGTCTCTGACTTGAGCGTCGGAGGGGCTACGCCGGGACACCCTCCCGGCCCCTTTCTAACGATCTTATTCGTGATTTTAGGCTATGGAAAATTTCGAAACCTGCGTCTAGACTAGTGACACTTGCTGGAATCGGACATTAAATTTCCCGTGAGTATCATATATGTTGGAAATTTTCATGTTCGCAATCTTGATTTTGATGTTAACAAAACTTGTTATTTTGTTTCTAATGGTTTATTGTAGTGCGCAGGTAGCTAGAACTGATCAGGCTTCGAACTGATCAGTTAATTGAGCCAAAAATAAAGCTATCAAGACACAACTGAAAGTACCAGCTGATTGCCCAAACTGAATTAGCTCAACTGACATATGGAAGAACAGTTCAGCTGATGTCCAGCTGATAGGTGGTTCAACAGGAGAACTTCAGAAGTCTGGCCAGCTGATGAAGAACCCAACTGATGAAGAGCCCAGCTGATCAGTTCAAGTAAAGAAGTGAAATCAGTTTAACTGACGAGTCAACTTATTTCACCAGCCCAACTGAAGATCAATTCAGTTGACCAGTTAGGAGCGTCAGTTAAAAATCAATCAGTTGCAGATCAAGACAAGCTTATCTAAAGTGGATTCTAGCTACACACAAGGGTACAAAGCATTTGTACTATTGAGAGTACAATAATGGATGTTGCACCAAAGCATAAAGCCAAAATGTTCTAGAAGACTGTCGGAAAAAGTCGAGACACAAATTTCAAGGAACAAGTTCAAGCTACAACGGATACAATAATTGAGTCTCACTGTACGATCAAACCTTCACACCTATAAATAGAAGATCAGTGAAGACGTTAAAAATGTGAGTAAAAGAATAGAGGGCACGCTTACTGCTTACCAGCTTACAAGAAGCAATCATCCAGAGGGAATACACAAAGTCATATAAGCTTAGTTTAAAAGCTTTTTTTGCTCAGTGTGTGAGAACACCTTTCCGGTGTAATAATTGTTCAGTTCTCACACACACTTACTCACCACCACAACCCAAAATACAGTCTTGCACAAAGACATTAAACTTTTGTACGTAGTCTTTGACACACAGACATTAAACAAGTGTTGGCTGGGAGGTGCTGCCTTCAGTCTAGTCTAGGAGTTCAGTTAGGCAGTAGTGTAAGTGTAAGGTCCAAAATTAAGACGACGTAATCCAACTGCATGCGAATCTAGGAAATAATGAAAAATAAGTAAATGACTGATTTTAATTGCCATTTAATTATGTGACATACTTGTTTATATGCTAAATGAGATTTTTATTTTCATCATGCAAAAAACTGTATTTTTAAGGTTATTCAAGTGACGATCGAGGAACGGGGACCGAAGGCTGAAAAACGTAAAATGTTTTTATTAAATAATTGTTTTTAATTATTTAAAATATGAGTGTTGCTTTTTTGTATTTTTGAAAATATGAGGTTTTGAGGTGAGTTTATACGCCGGGACGTAAATTTTATCGGTGTTGATTTTTCAACTAAAATACGAGCTTTTTGGCAACCTGGCTAGTAAATTCACATATTTAATTAAAGAAAAACTTTATTATTATTTTATTAAATCCTATTTAAAAATAATGGGCTTAAATTTTATGGCTTGATAGGCCTAAAGCCTACTTAGTAAATAAATTAGTATTTAATGTATTAAATTAATTCACAAACCCTATTCTAGAATCAAATCAAGCGGCCACTACCCTATTTTATTTTCTGAAAACACTTTCCCCCAACCCTTCAATCTCACGGCAGCACACACACACACATTGGGAGGAGATTTTCGAAAGGCAAGCAAGGTAGAAGCCATCGTCGCGTCCCGTTCTTCGTCGTCAACAGTTATTCGAGCGCATTTAACGCAAAGGCACACCTTCATCTCCCTTTTCTCATCCATCATGTCATAGTATTTGTTTGAATTGATGTATGCATGAAGAACATGAAAACTATTTTCATAATTTCGATATTTTGCGTGGGCATGATGAAACCCGATATTTTTTTGAATCCAATATCATGTTTAATGTTTGGTTAAGGGGCTGCCATGATCAGGTTAAGGTTAAGGAAGGTTTTAACACGCTGTTGAATCCCACACACCACACAACCCTCGGCTAGAACAAGAAGAAAAGGGAACAAGAACTAGCAGAACCCATGAACTTGCTGTCAAGGAGTTGGGGCGAGCGGGTTCATGGGTGAGGTGATGGTTCGGCCTTGGCTTTGGGCTAGGGCTTGACGAGGGTCTGTCTTGGGTCAGGGGAGAGTCCTAGCCATGCTAGGACTCGGTCTGGGAGTGAAAGGAGGAGTCCTTGCAAGCAAGGACTCCCACCCGAGAAGCAGCAGTTCACGTGCATGGGGTGCGCGGCTGCGGGAAAGGGGAGGGCTCAATCCAGGCTTGCTGGGAAGGGTTAAGGCGAGTCCTCAGGGTCCTAGGTAAGGGTTAGGCACGCGGGTTCGTGGCTAGGGTGGTCGGCTAGGGTCCTGAAGGCAGCAACGTAGAGTCCATGCACTTTAAAAGTCTCGGCCAGCATATAGGCAGTAGAGGGGACCTTCGTTTTCAGGGTGTGGGGTGTTGTTTTGGCAAAGTTAGAGTCCAGTAGGCTAATTTAGGATGTTGGGAAAGTTTTGGACCAACGTGGTCCGAGGGTAACTCGTGAAAATCGAAGGTTGGCTCGAGGTCGAAGTTTAGGTGTCAAATTAGGGTTTTTAAAATAAAGAAAATTGGAGAACGGCTCACGGGGGTCGAGTCATGGTCCATGAGGGCTAAAATAATATAAAAAGACTAAATTTAGAATTTAGGAATTTTATATTAAAGTTTGGGACTTTTCGGGATTAAAACACCGTCAAAACAATTAATTAATGATAAATGAAAAGTCAAATATTTAAGCTAAATAAAATTATGG
>NC_133309.1:18973403-19007346 GCF_012295235.1 Primulina huaijiensis | reverse complement strand
TTGGGGGTAACTCGTAAAAATCGGAAGTTGGCTCGGGTCGAAGTTTAGGTGTCAAAATAGGGTTTTTAACTAGGAAAAATTGGAAAACGGCTCACGGGGGTCGAGTCGTGGTTCATAAGGGCTAAAATAATATAAAAAGACTAAGTTTAGAATTTAGAAATTTTATATTAAAGTTTGGGATATTTTTCGGGATTAAAACATCGTCAAAACAATTAATTAATGATAAATGAAAAAGTCTGATATTTAAGCTAAATAAAATTATGGGAAAATTAATTTAGGCTTAAATAATTATTTGGGACATGTTAGAGTCAATGAATTCAAGAAAAAGTCAAATTCGAGGAATTTTACGTCTAGGGGTAAAACGGTCTTTTTACACCTAGAAATTAGTAAACGTCATGGCAGTGCCCTAAATGCTATTTTTATCATATTATGGTTATTTTTAAATGTATATGAGATGCTCATGATTTAATTATGATTTTTAAATGTCCATGGGATTTTTATGATTTAAAGAAGACATTTAAAAATACATGTTGCATGCTTGGTTTAAAAAAAAAACGAAAAAAAAATGTAAAGGCTATTCATGATTTTTCTAAAGTAATTAGCATGAAAAATGTTGAAGGAAGTGAATTGATTGTGACTAATTCGTTAATGGTGGGGATATCGTGAGGGTTATGGTCCCAGTGGGAGCCCGACGATCGTGTTTCCATCATTGCGAATATGTGATAACGGTTATGTGGTAACAGATTTGTGGTAACGGTAAGAATGAGAATGTCGTGAGGGGAAAAGGCACCAGAAGGAGCCCATTTATGGGAAAAGGCCCCAGAGGGAACCCCGACGATCGTATTTCTATTCGAATCATGATAAGCCAAGGCACAGTTGACCGGTGAGAGTGTTGCTGATGTCCCCGCCGCCCAGTACTTTGGTTACATGTAGATGGATCCATCGACTCTTATGATCATGATCAAGAAAGTCACAATTAACGATCTGAATTCAAGAAAAGAAAAAGGAAAAGGAAAAGGAAAAAAGGGAAAAGAAAAATATTTATGATCATGTTAAAATGTTTTTATGTCATGATAAGGAAAAATAAAGGAAAAGATCAAGGTTTATGCATGTCATGAAATATTATTTTCACCTAAAAGTATTTTCACTGTTGCATGTTGTTTTATATGTATTACTTGTTATAAAGATTATGGTGTGTTGAGTCTTTAGACTCACTAGGTGTGATGGATGCAGGTGAGTTTGAGGAAGGTCTTGACGGATGATCTGACTTGACTGAAGGGCACGCAACCCAAGGACCAGCGCTTCTACTTATTTCCGCACTTATGACTTATGAATCATGATTTATAATTAAAGATTTTAAGACTAGTTATTTATGCTTTTTGAGAGGTTTAGGATGTGTTATTCTTATCAAATTATGGTTTTTTTTAGGTTTGGTAAAAAAAATTGACGATTTCATTTCTATGACTATTTCGTAGATGTTTCATTTTAAACGGTAAAATATTTTATAAAAAATATTTTAATGGGAGGAAAGAAATTTAGGAAAAAAAAATTTCTAGTACTTTTCAAGCAATAAAAAGGGCAGGACGTTTCAGTTGATATCAGAGCCAGGTTCCTGTAAAGGGTTGTGCCACCATCAGCGCCGGAAAGATCTGTCGTCAAGCCTCAAATTGTAAGTATACATGCTTTATATGATTATATGGTGTTACCTGCATTATGTCATGAATAAGGTGTTTACGTTACATGTTTATTAGATTCTTGAGTATTTATGCGTGCATGCTTAAATTGTTAAATGGGATAGGCTATGTCACATGATTAGAAAATTTAGATTTAAATGCATGATGGTTACGTTAAGAAATTTGGAAAACGTTCAGATAAAATGCCTCCTAGACGTGCCCCCGTTAATGGAAACCAAGCAGAGAACAGTGTGAATCAACAAGGAAACGTACCACCACCACCACCACCACCGGGGGATCCTGCTACTCGTGCATTAGAGGTATGGCTCGTCTCTTCGAGCAACAGTTACAGCAGCAGCAGTTACAGTAGCAACAGTTACAACAGCAGTTACAGCAGATGCAGCAGCAGGCGACTAGGCCACAGCAGGATGTTTATGAGCAATTCCGGAGGCTAGGGCCGAAGGAATTTTCTTGCACTACCGATCCTTTTGCTGCAGAGGGTTGGATTCGTTAACTTGAGGTACATTTTCGCTATCTTGATATGGGAGATGCGGATCGGGTGAGGTGTACTACTTATCTACTTAGGGACGACGCTTCATTATGGTGGGAAGGAGCCGAGCATGGTGTTGACCTTACTACACTCACTTGGGCACAGTTCAAGACAAAGTTCTATGAGAAATATTTCACTCCGGATGCTAGGACCCGAATAAAGAGGGAGTTTATGGCCCTCCGTCAGGGTGATGCTACTGTTGCTGAGTTTGTGAAGAAATTTGATAGGGGTTGTCACTTTGTACCCCTTATTGCATGGGATGCGGAAGAAAAGCTTAGACATTTTATGGATGGCCTACGACCTACCATTCGGGATAAAGTTATGATGATGCGTCCTGGGGATTATGCTATCGCAGTTACCTATGCATATCAGGCTGAGCAGTCTTTGAAGGACATTGATTTTGAGCTTCAGCGCAAAAGGCAGCATTCTCAGAACAATAATCAGCCGAATAAAAAGCCATATGCAGGTCCTCTTAGACCTCAAGGGCCTCAAAAGCCCCAAGGTCCATTCAAGAAGCCAGCTCCACCAAAGCCACAAAATCCTTGAGCACCAAAGCCTGCTGAAAGGCAACCATGAAAGGAGTGCAACCGTCTACATCTTGGCAAATGCGAGTTGGGATCATTTAAATGTTTTTACTGCAAGGAGGCTGGTGACAAAGCTATTGATTGCCCAAAGAGGAAAGCAGCTACTACAGCCCGAGCTTATGTTATGAATGCCGAAGAAGCTGAGGAAGAGACGGACACTACACTTATTACGGGTAACCTAGTCGTTTAACATTTTTATATTGCTTATTATTGCGTAAAATGTTAAATTGGTTATAAGAATTGTTTTGGGTTTAAGATTCAACATAGAATAAATTAGGTTGCATGTTCTACTTAGTTGGACTTAAGTAATGATTTTAGAAACCATAGAAAATGATTTGAATTTTGTGCCTTATTTTATGTGAAGGATAAATTGATCCCAAATAAAAAGTTTTAGGGACAAAATTAAAGAAAAACATAATTAATGGGTTAGGAGGGATTTCGAATTAAAGGGACTATAACGCAATAATTCGAAAATAAGAGACCAAAATGCAATTACCGAAATCTTAAGGGCCATATATGTAATTCACGAGAACCTCAAGGGCTAAAATGAACAATTTCAAAAATTTTAAGGACTTATTTGCAATAACTCGAAAATTTTGGGTCAACATTGCAAATCTCAATAGTTGAGGGACTAAAGTGCAATTTTTTCGAAAATAGGTTTAAGTTCAACACAAATTCTTCATATAACTTTTGGAATTAATGATAGTAAATCCTTAAGATTCAAAACGAAAAGATTTAAAAGACATTTTCACCGCAGGGAGGATTATCATTCAAGGTGTAGCAACCTACGCACTTTTAGACTCGGGAGCTACACATTCATTCGTATCTGAAACCTTCATCAAAAGACTGAATATTACTCCTCAAGATATGGGTTTGGGTTTCAAAGTTTCTATTCCATCCGGTGAACAAATGCTCACGTCTAAAATTGTCAAGAATCTGGAGCTTCGTTTATTCAAGGATGTTGTTCGGGCAGATCTTATTGTGCTTCCTATGCCCGAATTTGATATTATATTGGGGATGGATTGGCTATCAGTAAATGGAGCTTTGATTGATTTCCGTCAGCGATCGGTATCTATTAGGCCACCTAGTGGTAAATATTTTGTCTTCGAGGCAGCGAGAAACAAGCAAATGCCGCACATTATCTCTTGTCTATGTGCGAGGAAGCTTATTAAACGTGGATGCCAAGCTTATTTAGCCTGTGTCACTACTGCACAGGAATCTATCAGTCAGAAACTAGAAGATGTTGACATTGTAAGGGATTTTCCTAGCGTTTTTCCCGAGGACGTTTCTGGTATTCCACCTGATCGTGAAGTGGAATTCTCTATTGATCTTATGCCGGGCACCGTTCCTATATCTAAAGCACCTTATCGTCTAGCACCTGCTGAAATGAAAGAATTGAAAGATCAAATCCAAGAATTGCTAGACAAGGGTTTCATTCGCCCTAGTTATTTTCTATGGGGCGCACCGGTATTATTTGTGAAGAAGAAAGATGGTAGTATGCGTCTTTGCATCGATTATCGGGAACTTAACAAGGTCACTATCAAAAACAAATATCCACTGCCAAGAATTGAAGATTTATTTGATCAGTTGCAAGGAGCCGCGGTCTTTTCAAAAATTGATCTGCGATCTGGATACCATCAATTAAAAGTGAAAGAGTCTGATGTGCACAAGACATCATTCCGTACTAGATATGGGCACTATGAGTTTATGGTCATGTCATTCGGTCTGACTAATGCACCAGCAATCTTCATGGATCTCATGAATCGCGTATATTCAGCCGTATCTGGATCAGTTTATTATTATCTTCATTGATGATATATTGATTTATTCGAAGAACAAATAGGAGCATAGTCGTCATTTGAGGATAGCACCGCAAGTACTACAAGACAGGAAGCTATATGCAAAATTTAGTAAGTGCGAGTTTTGGCTCGATAGAGTGGCATTCTTAGGCCACATAATTTCTTGTAATGGTGTTGAAGTTGATCCAAGCAAAGTCGAGGCAGTGAAAGAGTGGCCAGTACCGAAGAGTGTTATCGAGATTCACAGTTTCTTGGGATTAGCTGGCTATTATAGCAAGTTTATTCAGGGATTCTCTTCTATTGCAGTACCCTTGACATCCTTGACCAAAAAGAATGCTAAGTTTATATGGGGATCAGAGTGTTAAGACAGTTTTGACAAGTTGAAGCAAGCCTTGGTTTCAGCATCAGTCTTAGCTATGCCATCGGGGCAAGGGGATTATGTTCTTTATACCGACGCATCTAAACTTGGATTGGGCTNACCGTTGCAGTCCGAGATACAGCGGTTTGAGCTGACAGTGTATGCTAGGAGCGAGGCCCCTAATCTTGCCACATTATCGGTACAGTCGAACTTGAGGGATAGAATTCGTGATGGGCAGTCCACTGATGAACAGTTACAAAAGTGGAGAGCTAGAGCTGAAGCCAAGGGTCGGAAATTATATTCAGAGGTGGATGGTATAGTTCGTTATCGAGATCGGTTATGGTTTCCTAGTGAAGATTCTTTGAGAGGCCTTATTATGAAGGAAGCTCATGACACACCTTACTCCATTCACCCGGGGAGCACGAAAATGTACAAAGATTTGCAGTTGCTATATTGGTGGCCAGGCATGAAGAGAGACATTCTGAAGTTTGTATCCGAGTGTTTGACTTGCCAACAAGTTAAAGCAGAGCATCAAAGACCAGCAGGTAAATTGAAGCCACTCCCTATTCCCGAGTGGAAATGGGAAAATGTCACCATGGACATCGTTGTGGGATTGCCAAAGACAGTTAAGGGATTTAATGCTATATGGGTGATAGTTGATCGTCTTACGAAATCAGCGCACTTTCTACCTATCAAGACGACCTTCACCATGATTCAGTACGCCGAGTTGTATATTCGAGAGATAGTTCTTCTGCATGGGATTCCTGTATCCATTGTTTTTGACAGAGATCCGATGTTCACGTCATCTTTCTGGAAAAGTCTACATGCAGCGATGGGAACCAAGTTACTATTCAGTACAGCATTTCATCCTCAAACAGATGGACAGTCAGAAAGAGTAATACAAATTTTGGAAGATCTACTTCGAGCATTTGTTATTCATTTCCAAGGCAGTTGGGAACCAAAATTACCTCTAGTGGAGTTCACCTACAATAATAGCTATCAATCATCAATCGGGATGGCTCCTTTTGAGGCACTTTACGGAAGGAAGTGTAGATCTCCTATTCATTGGGACGAAGTGGGTGAAAGAAGAGAGATTGGTCCAGAGGTGATTGAAGAAACTACCGAGCTTATAGTCAAAATTCGCGATAGAATGAAGACGGCGCAAAGCCGACAAAAGAGTTATGCAGACAAACGACGTAGGGACTTAGAGTTTGCAATGAGAGATCACGTATTTGTGAAAATAGCACCCATGAAAGGTGTTATGCATTTTGGCAAAAAGTGGAAACTAGGCCCAAGATTTATTGGTCCATTTGAGATTTTGAAGAGGATTGGTACTAGCTTATAGAGTGGCATTGCCACCAGCGCTTGCAGGAGTTCACAATGTGTTTCACATTTCAATGTTGCGGAAGTACATGTCGAATCCGTCACATGCGCTTAATTATGACCCTCTTCAATTAACCCCAAATATGTCATATGAAGAAAGACCTGTCCAGATCTTAGCAAAGCAAGAAAGACGATTGAGGAACAAAGTCATTCCAATGGTCAAAGTCAAGTGGTTGAATCACTCGGAAGAGGAAGCTACTTAGGAAACCGAGAGAGACTTGAAGAGTCGCTATCCAGAACTATTCGGTAAGTTCTAATTTCGAGGACGAAATTTTATTTAAGGGAGGGAGGAATTGTAAGTTCCAAAATTGAGACTNACTTGAATAACCTTAAAAATACAGTTTTTTGCATGATGAAAATAAAAATCTCATTTAGCATATAAACAAGTATGTCACATAATTAAATGACAATTAAAATCAGTCATTTTCTTATTTTTCATTATTTTCTAGATTCGCATGCAGTTGGATTACGTCGTCTCAATTTTGGACCTTACAATTCCTCCCTCCCTTAAATAAAATTTCGTCCTCGAAATTAGAACTTACCGAATAGTTCTGGATAGCGACTCTTCAAGTCTCTCTCGGTTTCCTAAGTAGCTTCCTCTTCCGAGTGATTCAACCACTTGACTTTGACCATTGGAATGACTTTGTTCCTCAATCGTCTTTCTTGCTTTGCTAAGATCTGGACAGGTCTTTCTTCATATATCATATTTGGGGTTAATTGAAGAGGGTCATAATTAAGCGCATGTGACGGATTCGACATGTACTTCCGCAACATTGAAATGTGAAACACATTGTGAACTCCTGCAAGCGCTGGTGGCAATGCCACTCTATAAGCTAGTACCAATCCTCTTCAAAATCTCAAATGGACCAATAAATCTTGGGCCTAGTTTCCACTTTTTGCCAAAATGCATAACACCTTTCATGGGTGCTATTTTCACAAATACGTGATCTCTCATTGCNTGTATTTTTAAGGTTATTCAAGTGACGATCGAGGAACGGGGACCGAAGGCTGAAAAACGTAAAATGTTTTTATTAAATAATTGTTTTTAATTATTTAAAATATGAGTGTTGCTTTTTAGTATTTTTGAAAATATGAGGTTTTGAGGTGAGTTTATACGCCGGGACGTAAATTTTATCGGTGTTGGTTTTTCAACTAAAATACGAGCTTTTTGGCAACCCGGCTAGTAAATTCACATATTTAATTAAAGAAAAACTTTGTTATTATTTTATTAAATCCTAATTAAAACTAATGGGCTTAAATTTTATGGCTTGATAGGCCTAAAGCCTACTTAGTAAATAAATTAGTATTTAATGTATTAAATTAATTCACAAACCCTATTCTAGAATCAAATCAAGCGGCCACCACCCTATTTTATTTTCTGAAAACACTTTCCCCCAACCCTTCAATCTCACGGCAGCACACACACACACATTGGGAGGAGATTTTCGAAAGGCAAGCAAGGTAGAAGCCATCGTCGCGTCCCGTTCTTCGTCGTCAACGGTTATTCGAGCGCATTTAACGCAAAGGCACACCTTCATCTCCCTTTTCTCATCCATCATGTCATAGTATTTGTTTGAATTGATGTATGCATGAAGAACATGAAAACTATTTTCATAATTTCGGTATTTTGCGTGGGCATGATGAAACCCGATATTTTTTTGAATCCAATATCATGTTTAATGTTTGGTTAAGGGGCTGCCATGATCAGGTTAAGGTTAAGGAAGGTTTTAACACGCTGTTGAATCCCACACACCACACAACCCTCGGCTAGAACAAGAAGAAAAGGGAACAAGAACTAGCAGAACCCGTGAACTTGCTGTCAAGGAGTTGGGGCGATCGGGTTCATGGGTGAGGTGACGGTTCGGCCTTGGCTTTGGGCTAGGGCTCAACGAGGGTCTGTCTTGGGTCAGGGGAGAGTCCTAGCCATGCTAGGACTCGGTCTGGGAGTGAAAGGAGGAGTCCTTGCAAGCAAGGACTCCCACCCGAGAAGCAGCAGTTCACGTGCATGGGGTGCGCGGCTGCGGGAAAGGGGAGGGCTCAATCCAGGCTTGCTGGGCAGGGTTAAGGCGAGTCCTCAGGGTCCTAGGTAAGGGTTAGGCACGCGGGTTCGTGGCTAGGGTGGTCGGCTAGGGTCCTGAAGGCAGCAACGTAGAGTCCATGCACTTTAAAAGTCTCGGCCAGCCTATAGGCAGTAGAGGGGACCTTCGTTTTCAGGGTGTGGGGTGTTGTTTTGGCAAAGTTAGAGTCCAGTAGGCTAATTTAGGATGTTGGGAAAGTTTTGGACCAACGTGGTCCGAGGGTAACTCGTGAAAATCGAAGGTTGGCTCGAGGTCGAAGTTTAGGTGTCAAATTAGGGTTTTTAAAATAAAGAAAATTGGAGAACGGCTCACAGGGGTCGAGTCATGGTCCATGAGGGCTAAAATAATATAAAAAGACTAAATTTAGAATTTAGGAATTTTATATTAAAGTTTGGGACTTTTCGGGATTAAAACACCGTCAAAACAATTAATTAATGATAAATGAAAAGTCAAATATTTAAGCTAAATAAAATTATGGGAAAATTAAATTAGGCTTAAATAATTATTTGGGACATGCTAGAGTCAATGAATTCAAGAAAAAGTCAAATTCGAGGAATTTTACGTCTAGGGGTAAAACGGTCTTTTTACACCTAGAAATTAGTAAACGTCATGGCAGTGCCCGAAATACTATTTTTATCATATTATGGTTATTTTTAAATGTATATGAGATGCTCATGATTTAATTATGATTTTTAAATGTCCATAGGATTTTTATGATTTAAGGAAGACATTTAAAAATACATGTTGCATGCTTGGTTTAAAAAAAAACGAAAAAAAAAATGTAAAGGCTATTCATGATTTTTCTAAAGTAATTAGCATGAAAAATGTTGAAGGAAGTGAATTGATTGTGACTAATTCATTAATGGTGGGGATATCGTGAGGGTTATGGTCCCAGTGGGAGCCCGACGATCGTGTTACCGTCATTGCGAATATGTGGTAACGGTTATGTGGTAACGGATTTGTGGTAACGGTAACAATGTGAATGTCGTGAGGGGAAAAGGCACCAGAGGGAGCCCATTTATGGGAAAAGGCCCCAGAGGGAACCCCGACGATCGTATTTCTATTCGAATCATGATAGGCCAAGGCTCAGTTGACCGGTGAGAGTGTTGCTGATGTCTCCGCCGCCCAGTACTTTGGTTACATGTAGATGGATCCATCGACTCTTATGATCATGATCAGGAAAGTCATAATTAACGATCTGAATTCAACAAAGGAAAAAGGTAAAGGAAAAGGAAAAAAGGGAAAAGGAAAATATTTATGATCATGTTAAAATGTTTTTATGTCATGATAAGGAAAAATAAAGGAAAAGATTAAGGTTTATGCATGTCATGAAATATTATTTTCACCTAAAAGTATTTTCACTGTTGCATGTTGTTTTATATGTATTACTTGTTATAAAGATTATGGTGTGTTGAGTCTTTAGACTCACTAGGTGTGATGGATGCAGGTGAGTTTGAGGGAGGTCTTGACGGATGATCTGACTGGAATGAAGGCGCACACAACCCAAGGACCAGCGCTTCTACTTATTTCCGCACTTATGACTTATGAATCATGATTTATAATTAAAGATTTTAAGACTAGTTATTTATGCTTTTTGAGAGATTTTTGAGAGGTTTAGGATGTATTATTCTTTTCAAATTATGGTTTTTTTAAGTTTGGTAAAACAAATTGACGATTTCATTTCTATGACCATTTCGTGGATGTTTCATTTTAAACGGTAAAATATTTTATAAAAAATATTTTCATGGGAGGAACGAAATTTAGGAAAAAAAAATTTCTAGTACTTTTCAAGCAATAAAAAGGGCAGGACGTTTCAGTAAGACTTAAGCTGGGTGGGTTTATACAAGGTGTTGTATAAATAAAAGTCTTCTAGTGTATCCTACCCGAGGAGGTAGAAGGGGTGACGTAGGAGCAGTTGAAGTCTCCGAACATCCATAAACATATCTTGTGTATTTTCCTGTTTAACTATTGTTTTCAAATTGTTTTGATCAGTTAGAACATCCGTCAGTTCAGCTTTCATCATAACTGAACTGAAATATGGTAGAACTGATCCCCTGCTTTTCAGTTATTCAGATTACACAAGTTAAAAGGCTTTCAAATATAACAGATTTCTTCACGAAGGATTACTTCGAATATTTTCCGCTTGGTACTTTAACCAAACTCGATTTAATCTATCAGTGTTGACATTCTTAGAACACGAGTTATTGTAGCTCTTGGAGAATATTGTGTTTGAAGCACCTTTGGTGCCCAGTACACGATCCTTCAATTGGTTTGAGAGCTAGTTGTTCTAAGAAGAACATTTGAAGAAAACTGTATTTTAAATTATTTTAGTTTAAAATAGTTTTAAATACTATTTAAAGTACTTTATATTATTTTCAAAACTATTTGAAAATATTTATCTAACGCTCATTGCGAAGAGTGGAGAGGATTGGCTCTGCAACTAACGTTGTNCGCTCATTGCGAAGAGTAGAGAGGATTGGCTCTGCAACTAACGTTGCCGTCACTTCTCTCGACTCTATAGCTTTGGGTTTTAATCAGCCTGCAGGGATTATAGTCTTACCTGTTGGATGTTAAGCAAAACTGATCGGAAGACAGGGTTTCCGCTACAAAGCCTTCCAGGCCATCTGCTCATCAGACGAGACTCAGCTATGTTGAGATGTTGGATGATTAAAGTGGAGCTTAATCATCTGCATTATACCGCCGCTTCATTGCCATATCAGATTAGCTGATGATCAATGCGGTTCAACATCAGTTGTGTCCAAACTGAGCCAGCGCGACCAGTTTGGCAGTACAGAGATCTTGTGTGACGTACCGTATTTTCAACAACTTTTAAAATTTACGGAAAAATAAAAATTTTCTTAAATGAGTAATTATCCTTCAAATTTCGATAAAAATATACCGTTCATCCAAAATATTTTCAAGAAAAAGGTTACAAATAAAGTTTTCTAGGAAAATAACTTGTTCCAAAAATATGAAGCAATCACGTAAAAATCAGAGTATTAAAATCGTCAAGAATAAAATCTTAAAACATTGGTGGTCATCGGGTTTAGCCTCGTGCACAGTCCCGGTCGGCTCATTGGTCCTCACCCCTCGTCTCCTCAAAGGCATCGTCACCTGCATCGTTCAAGTCTAGTGAGTCTAAAAACTCAACATGTATAAATTGGATATAACAAGTAATACGTAATAAAAACCACATGCCTCTTTAAAGTAGAGCGTACATACTTAAAACTTGAACATAATAACATAATCAAAGACGTGCCATCAACGTAAAACTTTTCATAAACATACTTGCGTCATACATACTTGAAAATGCATAAACTTCATCATTTTGCGTAGATATATGTTTCAAAGCAAGTGACCCATACATAAATGCGCCTGATCAGACTAAACCACAGTACTGAGCTGGTAGGGAAAGTTCACTACCACATACATGAGATCCCCTAGTCATGCTTTCCCGCTTTCCAATCCTGATCTAAACCCAGTCATGCTTTACCGGGGTGGAGAGGTCCTCGGTCACGTTCACCAACTTCTAAACCCGTTCATAATTGGTCACAAGACATTTAACATACCTCAAAAATAATACATTTTCTCATTTGGCACGTCGAACATACTTGCATGACGTTGAGGGATTCGTTGGATCTAGCTTGGGGCCACTGCTGCACATAATAACACATTATCAAGTTCTTAGCTTTCACACTTAGACGTACTACTCGTACTCAACCCCGGATTAAATAAGTGGCTTATGACGTTCGAGAGCACTCGGGACTTGACCTCGTTTAATCATACTAACCATGACGTCAAACCCCGAGACAAACTCTAAAATGATGTGAGAACATTTCCCGAACAAGAAAAGCCATGGACTCACTATTGGAACCTAAAGCTATATGAAAACCGAGCCACCCTCCAGCTGGCCCCGCGCTCGGGCGGTAATATCTTACCGCTCGAGCGCCAGGTCTTCTGACCTTTGACAGAAAGGATAGCGCTCGGGCAGTAAGAAGTTACCACTCGGGCCCCGAGCCTACAAAGAAATTACTCTCGACAGTGAAGGTTGCGCTCGGGCGGTAAAATCTTACCGCTCGGGCGTCGAACGCACTGGACTCAGCGACTTGAAGCTTAATACTTCGAACTAAATCATACGAATCGTGAACCAATACATCGAGACTCATCCTAGGACGTTATGACACTGAATCGACTACATAAAATGCCCCAAACGTCCCCAAAGAAACGATGCACCACACGCAACGCATTGAAACCCATAAACTCAAATTTTGACACCAAATGCTTCCTACGAATTCTAATGCAACCAAGGAATATCGACACGAAACGAAGCTTCAAAACTCATCCCAACATCATACTCCATATACCTAAACGTAGCAGCGATCACCCGACGGTTTCCAACGAATCCTACAACAAATAAACTTCAAGAACGCATTTTCATAAAATCGCAGTTTAAGCAATCCCACGAAAACAATCCTAACTCACTCATTTATTGTCCAAAAATTACGAATTTACTGTCAAATCAAAGTGGTCGGATATTGCCAAATATATAGGTTTGTATATCATAGGTAGGTTCAGCTTGACCGGTAGTAATGAGATATCAAAATTACAACTTACATCAAAAAGTTCTACATTTTATATGTTGAAAGCTTTTCCAGAAAATCGACCGAAAATTCGCAGTATTTAAAATGACAGAAAATTTTGTGTTTTTAGATCCAAAAGCGTTTCAAAACCGATCCAACAAATTTTTGCTCAAACTTTGTACAACGTACATGAATTTTCACTCAATATAAACAACAAATCGTATAATATGACAAGATCCATGTAAGAATGAAAGAATATATATGCTTTTTTGTATTTAAAATTACCGAAACGACTATACCAAAGCGGAAAGGATGCGAGGGTTTATCCGGGACGAACGTGGCACGATTTTCTTGAAGAAAAGTGATGAAAACTGCTGGAAAAATGAAGGGAAAGGGGGCGGCTGCTGATAACCTTAAGAACCCTAAACTTTGCTCTCAAAGAAATGAAAGGAAATGGAATGAAAGGTGTGTGTGCGCAAATATGGGTGTGTGCGTGTAAATAGGTAATTAAGGAGAATAATAAGTGCTAAATTACCTAATTAACAAAGTAATTAAAATAATAATTCCTTACTAACATCTAATAAAATCTCCTAATTTAAAATAAAATGCACAAGTACTAAATCTTTAAAAGTTTAAAATCATAAAATCACCTAATAGATAAATTAGGCTTTAAAAATGCTAACAACTTAATAAATCATTTAAAATGTCCTAATTCTAACTTAAATAAAATACCACATTTTAAAATTCCCAAAAATCGTCGCCGATTTCTTCTCTTCGACCCCTTATCGAATAATCGCCTGAAATATGAAACTCAAGAAAACATTTTAACATGCATCACAAAGCATAATTAATTTAAGATAATGCATTTGAATAAAACATACAACGCTAAAAATCAATTTAAACTTAAATAAACAATTTAAATAAATGCATGAGTTTTACGTGTACTGAATTTGGGCTCTACAATTTTTTCCTCACTTAAATAAATTTCGTCCTCGAAGTTAAGTCTTACCAAACAACTCCGGGTAGCGACTTCTCATATCTGCTTCGGTCGCCCAAGTGGCCTCCTCCACTGTTTGATTCAGCCACCGGACTTTGACCAGCTTGGTCACTTTGTTCGGAAGTCTCCCTTCCTGTTGGTCTAGGATTTGGACAGGTCTTTCTTCATACGACAGATCTGGAGCCAACTTCAACGGTTCAAAACTCAACACATACGAAGGATTCGCTATGTACTTCCTCAGCATCGAGACGTGGAACACATTGTGTACATCGACCAGATTCGGCTGTAGGGCTACACGATAAGCTAGTGTCCCAACTCTGTCAAGAATCTCGAACGGTCCAATAAAACTCGGACTAAGCTTGTCTCTCTTCCCAAACCTCATAACACCCTTCATGGGTGCTATCTTTACAAAGACGTGATCACCTACGGCAAACTCAAGATCTCTCCTCCTCTTGTCAGCATAACTCTTTTGACAAATTTGGGCGGTCTTCATCCTGTCTCGGATCTTGACCACCACATCTGCAGTTTGTTAAACAATCTCTGGACCAAGTTCTCATCTCTCACCGACTTCATCCTAATGAATCGGCGATCTGCACTTCCTTCCATACAGTGCCTCGTAGAGAACCATACCTATAGATGATTGAAAATTGTTGTTGTAGATAAACTCCACTCAATTAACTGATCAGTTCGAAGACTGATAAGTTCCAGCTTCCTGCGCACTACAATAAGCCATTAGAAACAAAATAACAAGTTTTGTTAACATCAAAATCAAGATTGCGAACATGAAATATTTCAACAATCTCCTCTTTTTTGATGATCACAAAACTTGAACAATTAAAGCGAGTTTTAAAAACTAATTATCCCTTTGTAGTGAGAAAATATTTAAAAGAAATCTTTCAGTTCGAGGGATAAAAAGGGTAGAAAAAAATAAAAATTGTCCTCCGTTCGTCACCGACTTCCAGCGCTTTGGTATCCGTATTTCGAGCATTTTAAACGCAAATGCACATTTTCAAACTTTATTTTTGCACAATTCAAACCATATTGTGTGTGTTTAATCATGTTTGCATGAATAATATGAAACCCTCCTTTTATTTTCGTTTTTATGGCTTGTACAAGTTAAAACTTGGATTTTCATACTTTCGACCTCATGATTATAATGCATAAAGGGGCTGCCATCATAGGGCTATGGGAAGGGATCAATTTCAGTATGTTTAAGGGTGGTCCTAGGTGAGGAAGACTGCTAGCTACCGTTTTGTATGCCTTCAATGGTCCTAAGGGAGTCTTGTCATGGTCCTAGATGGGCTGTACAAGGGCTGGAAAGAGAGGATAAAGGTTGCACGTCGTTTTGGGTTGTTTAAGGCATGTAAGGGCGCGTCTTAGGGCTGGGGGTTCTAGGCTTTTCAATCTTTGTCCAACAGGGTCTCTAGGGTTCAGTCATGGCCCTAGGACGGTCAGCTAGGGGCTGGTTGGGTTGGCCATGGGCTAGGGTCGAAGGGATTTAGGGTTTGTACAAGCAAGGGGTTTTCGAAAATGAGCAGAATTTTCCAGTATGGTTATAGGCTTGTTCAAAGGTTTTAATTTGCTTGATTTGGGTTGAAAAAGGGTTAGTAAGGAGTTAATAAACTATGGTTCAAGTTTGGTTAAGTTTTGAATCGATACGGGTTAAAACCAGGACGTACGGTTATGTTTTAAAACGAATTGATAAATTAGTTGAGGAGCTTAATTTTAGGTCTAAAAATTGTTTATAGGTGTTGTTGGAACATTTCATGTTCGCAATCTAGATTTTTATGTTAAAAAAACTTGTTACTTTATTTTCTAATGATTTACCTAAGTGCGCAGGAAGCTGGAACTTATCAGGCTTCGAACTGATCAGTTAAACGAGCCAAAACTGAAGCTAACAGATGCGAACTGAAAGTGCCAGCTGATTGCAAAAACTGAATAAGCTCAACTGATATATCAAAGAACAGTTCAACTGATTGTACAACTGATACGTGGTTCAGCAGGAGAACTTCAGAATCCTTGCCAGCTGATGAAGAGCTCAACTGATGAAGAACCCAGCTTACCAGTTCAACTGAAAGAGTGTAATCAGTTCAACTGACGAGTCAACTGATTTCACCAGCCCAACTAAAGATCAGTTCAGATGACCAGTTAGGAATTAATCAGTTTCAGATAATACAAGCTTATCTAAGTGGATTCCAGCTACACACAAGGGTATAAAAGCATCTGTACTATCTATAGCACAATAATGGACGTTGCAGCAAAGCATAAAGCCAAAATATTCCAGAATGGCTGTCGGAAAAGTGGAGACACAAATCCCAAGAAACACATTCAAGCTGCAACAGATACAATTATCGAGTCTCACTGTACGATCAGTTTCCCGCCTATAAATAGAATATCAATGAAGACCAATAACAAGAAGAAGAACAAGTGTGTGAACAAGAGAGAAAAGAAAGAGCACGCTGAATTCATATCAGCTTACTAGAAGCAATCAATCCAATAGGGATCACTACAAAGTTCTATCAGCTTAGTTAGAAGTTTATTTCCCTCAGTGTATGAGAACACCTTCTTGTAGTGTTCATTGTTCACTTCTAACACACACACACACACCACCCAAAATAAAGTCTTGCACAAGGACATTAAACTTGTGTATGTAGTCTTTGACACACAGAGGCTAAACAAGTGTTGATCGGAAGGTACTGCCTTTAGTCTAGTTTATGTGTTCAGTTAGGCTGTTGGGTAAGTCCAATACTGAGTAGGTTTGTACAAATCAATTTTATAGATCAAAGTCTTCTAGTGGATCTTATCCGAGGTGGTAGAAGGGGTGACGTAGGAGCAGTTAAAGTCTCCGAACATCCATAAACATATCTTGTGTATTTAATTTTTTTTAATATTGTTTTCAAGCTGATTGGATCAGTTAGAGCATCTGTCAGTTCATTTTTCACCATAACTGAACTGATATATGCCACAATNGAAGTCTCCGAACATCCATAAACATATCTTGTGTATTTAATTGTTTTAATATTGTTTTCAAGCTGATTGGATCAGTTAGAGTATCTGTCAGTTCAGTTTTCACCATAACTGAACTGATATATGCCACAACTGATTCCCTTTGAAACGTCTGCTAATCGTTTTGTTTAAAAGTACTAGAAATTTTTTTTTTCCATAAGTCTCATAATTCGGCCGAACCCTTAAAAAATTATATAAAATAATTTGACATCATTTAAAAATAAATCAACCAAATAATATTTGAAAATCAAAGGAAATAGTTTAACATAAAACCAAACCTAAAAAGCAATAATTTGAAAAAGTATAGCCCATACTAAAACCTCTCAAAAACCTCTCAAAACTCTCTTAAAAGCATAAATAAAAAGTCGTAAAAATCTTTAACATAAACTTAAAATCGTAACTGCGGAAAATAGGAGCGTTGGTCCTCAGGTCGTGTGCACTTCAGCCCAGCAAGGTCAATCATCAAGACCTCCAACATCGTAATTATCAATATCACCTGTATCAATCACACCTAGTGATTCTAAAAACTCAACACATCATATTCTTGATAACAAATATACGTATACAGATCACATACAACAGTGAAAATACTTGTACTTAAAATAATATTTCTATAATAATGCATAAACTTTAAACATAAACATTTCCATAAACAATTTCATATCAAGATATTCATATTCATATTAACATATTAACATATTTATATTCATATTCGTGTTTGTTGAATTCAGATCGTGATTGTGACTTGTATTCGTATTCGTATTGGGCGATGGATCCACCTATAAAAACCACAGTACTGGGCGGCGGAGACACCAGCAACACTCTCACGGGTCAACAAGACCTTGGCCAACGTATTAACATATTCGTATCCGTATCCAAGGAAACACGATCGTCGAGCTCCCACTGGGACCATAACCCTCACGATATTTCCAACATATAATCGTATTAGTCACAATCTCTTCACGTCTTTCAACATTTCGTATTTCCATCACTTAATAAAAACATGCATATAATTTCGTTTTTCTTTTAAACCAAGAATGCAACATGTCTTTTAAATGTCAAGATTAAATCGTAAAAATCCATGAACATTTAAAAATAATAATTTAACATATAAAAATTCATAAACATTTAAAACAATCATATTAACATATAAAACAGCAATTAGAAAACTACCATGATGTTTACTAATTTTCGGGTGTAAAATGACCTTTTACTCCTAGACGTAAAATTTCACGTTTTTGACTTTTTCTTAATTTCATTGACTCTAACATGTCCCAAATAATTATTTAAGCCTGAATTTAAATTCTCATAATTTTATTTAGCTTAAATAATAGACTTTTTAATTAATTTGTAATTAGTCGTTTTGAAGGTGTTTTAATCCAGAAAAATTCCAAACTTTAATATAAAATTCCTAAATTTAAAACATAAACTTTTTATATTATTTTAATCCTCGTGAACCACGACTCGACCCCCGTGAGCCATGTTTCGATTAATTTGCTCATTAAAAACCCTAGCTTGACCCATACTTGGAACCCACGAGCCACGGTCCGATTTTCTCGAGCCACCCTCCAGCCATGCTGGACCAGACCCTGACCAACCCCCTTAGGCACCCACCATGACCCTTACAACCCATGGACAGGACCCCTGGCTCGAAACCTAACGCATGACAGCAGCTCATGAACTCGGCCGAGAACTCTTAGAAGACATGGACTCTTGTTGCGCCTAGGACCTAACCCTCCGAGCCAGCCCTTGAACCAACCCTTCAAGCCCGCTCCTAGGACCCTAACCCCTTGGCCGATCCCAGCCCGAGCCCCCTGGCCAGGCCCCCGAGCCCCTTGCGTGCTACTGCAAGTATGTGCGATTCCCTTGAGCTTCTCGACTTAACCACATCCCCGGCTAGCCCTGGCCCCAAGCCAAGACCAAGCCAAGCCTCCATGATCAAAAACCGAACCCCTATTATCGCTTTGACAGAATTTAAGCACCAGCTTGTTTCCTTCGGTTATGCAGCATATATGGTGTGTGTCTAGGACTCTAAATTGTGTAAAAACCTTGCTTGATCATGTCCTAATCATGGCAGCCCTCTTAAACATACAAACATGAATTTGGAGATTAAAAACACAAGTTTAGAACACTTATGCACATAGTTACGAAAATAAAACTTGTGTGACATGTTTTTCCTTCAAAAATAAGTTTAGGTGATTAATATGGTGTGATAGATGTTGAAGGAAAGAAATATGTGTACCTTTGCGTATTTAACGCACGATTATTTGTTGATGATTGCGAAGAACGGCGACAAGACCCTAGGCTTGATTTTCCTTTGAAACTCTCGACTTTCTTTTTGAGTAATAAGGTGTGTGTATGCCGTGAATATGGTGGAGAAATTCTGAAAAGTGGCATGTGATGTGAGGGTTAAGGGGTGGGTTTAACATATTATATACTTAATTATTTTACTAGCAAGGCTTAGGCCTATTAAGAATACAAATTATGCCCATTAGTGCTTAATTACAATATTACAAATAGTTTTGTTTAAATTAGTTTGTGAATTTATTAGCCGGGTTGCCCAGAAGTTCGTATTTTTGTTGAAAAACCAATACCGATAAAAATTACCTCCCGGCGTATAAAAGCACCTCAAAAATCCTTATTTTCAAAAATATGAAAAATTCATCGTTCATATTTTAAGTAATTAAAAACAATTATTTAATAAAAACATTTTACGTTTTTCAGCCCTCGTTCTCCGTTCCTCGATCGCAACTCGAATAACCCTTAAAAGTACATTTTAATGCATGTAAGTAGAAAAACTACTAAAACATCATGTAATCATGTCACATAATCAATTTAGCAATTAAAATCAATTAATTACTCATCATTTTTTTTTACATATTTCCTATATTTGCATGCAGTTGAATTACGTCGTCTTAATTTTGGACCTTACACCCTTTATTTTCAGTTATTCATTTACATAGGACATAAAATATATCAGTGTTTCTTAACTAAGGATTACTTCGAGTATTTTCCGCTCGATTTAATTTATCGATGTAAACATTCTTAGAACACGAGCTATTGTAGCTCTTGGAAAATATTGTGTTTAAAGCACCTCAAGATGCCCAGCACACAATCCTTCAATTGGTATCAGAGCTAGCTATTCTAAGAAGGACATTTGAAAGATGATGCTTTAAAATGGATTTCAAAATCCTCTTAAAAATCTTATATGGATTTACCGTGGGAAGAGAGAAGGTCTTGGCTCTGCAACTAATGTTGTAGCCACTTCTCTCGACTCATTAATTTTGTTGTTTTAGCACCTTGCAGTGTGTTGTGTCCAAGCTTACAGCAGATTAGCTAAACTGATTCAGTGAACAAGATTTCAGCTGTCAGCCTACCAGTTTAGCTGATCAATAAACAAAGCCCAGCTATGTTGAGATGTTGGATGATTAAAGTGGAGCTTAATCACCAGCAGTATACCTCCGCTTCATTGATATATCAGATCAGAGTAGATGATGAATGTGGTTCAGCATCAGTTGAGTCTAGTTTGAGTCAGCTCGACCAGTTAGCCAGCAAAGAGATCGAGTTCAAGTCAAATTAGCTGCTCTTCTAGCAAAGAGATTCAAGATCGTTGCAGCATTCAAAGCATTCAAGGCGACCAGTTGTTAGTATATTTAGTTCTATTATGTGGAAACTAACTGATATTTGATGTTACTTAAAGTCTGCTATTGTAGTAGCAATTTCTCTTACACTTGTTGGTGTGCGTAAATGTATGATACAAGGTACGCTTATTTGATTAAATAAACATCATGTTCATCCAGTTAACCTTCATATAGATTTTTTTAAAACTGTTGTAACTGAGGGTGTTGTCGTAGGTGCGTTCAACAATAACGGGTAAAATCCGTTGTCTTAGGTACTATTTGCGACGGTCGCTCGTCACTAATTAGCGACGGTTTATGACACACCGTCGCTAAAATTAGCGATGGATACAATAAACAGCGACGGTTCAACTCGCTAAATTTAGCGACGATTCTCCATCATGTCCTAGCGACGGTTTTTTATGATATACGTCGCTAAAGTTTTCAGTAAAATAAAATAAATTACTTTTAATATTTAATAAATCTAAAAAAAACTTACAATCTCACTATTCTAACAATATTCATGATCTTAACTAGCACATAAAAATTAACCGAAAATTGAAGCGAAAAAATTTACCCTAAATCGAAACTAAAATAGTCTAAGAAAGAAAAACATTAATTGTTGTGAAGTGATGTAGAAGAAAATGGACCAAAAACGTGGATATTTATAGACAATTTGCTTCAGTTTTTGGTTTAGCGACGAAATTTTGTAACAGCGACACTTAAACAAAACCCGTCGCTATTAGTGACAGTTGTTAGTTTATCCGTCGCAATTAGCGACATTTAAAAAAACTGTCGCTATTAGCGACAGTTGTTTATTAAACCATCGCTAATTTAAATATTGCAACGGTTTTGCTGAAAACTGTTGCAAAATTTAGCGACGGTTCGGTTTGAAAATCGTCGCTAAATTTTGCGACGATTTTGCAAATTAGCGACGATTTTCTTAAAACCAAGAAAACCATCGCTAAATATAGCGATGGTTTTAGCAAGACCGTCGCTAAATATCGCGACGGTTTATAAGAACCGTTGTTGTTTGTCCAAAAAACATGCTAATCGACAACGGTTTCTAAAACCGTTGTCGAATATCCAAAAAATACTCGTTAATAGACAACGGTTTATAGAACCGTTGTCAAACCATTGACTTTGACCTTAAAAAAACGTTCAAAGACAACAGTTTTTAGACCCAAAAAAACGCTGAAAGACAACGGTTTTTAGAAGAAAACCGTTGTCTTTTGCTTAAAAAAAACGCTACACGACAACGGTTTTCACTAAAACCGTTGTTTAAAAGTATACGACAACGGTTTTAGTGTAAAACCGTTGTCGTAAGTGTGTTGTTGAAGGGGTTTTTTCTCGTAGTGGTTTTAAATGTTTTTTAATTCTCACAAAGGGGGAGAAGCAGTTAATTTTTTTAAAAAAATCGCTTTAATTGCTCATGTTTTGTGATCATCAAAAAGGGAGATATTGTTGGAACATTTCATATTCACAATCTTGATTTTGATGTTAACAAAACTTGTTACTTTGTTTATAGTGATTTACCTAAGAGCGCAGGAAGCTGGAACTTATCGGGCTTCGAACTGATCAGTTAAACGAGCCAAAAATGAAGCTAACAGATGCGAACTGAAAGTGCCAGCTGAATGCCCAAACTCAATAAGGTGTCATGTTTATTTTAAGGATGAAAAGTTTATGTTTAAAATTTGGAAAGAAAATATTAAGTTTTGAATTTATTCGGGTTAAAAACACTTCGTGGTTTAGTAATTAAGTTATTAAATCGAAAGGCTCGGGTTTACTTCTTAGAAACATATTAGAAGTCAAATTTAAGCTTATATGATACTATGGGATATGATCGAGTCAATAAAGGTAAGAAAAAGTCAAAATCGATAATTTTGGAGTACAGGGTAAAATGGTCATTTTGCCTCTCGGGTAGTACGAAAGGTCTGGCAGTATCCCGAAGAATCATATTACATGCTAAATGATATTTTAAAACGTTTATTATTAAAATATGGAATTTTATGATTTAGAATTAATTTTATGATTTAGCTAAAACTGTACTATTTTTCCTGTTAAAATGTTATTTTACGAATTTGGAAAGGAAACAATATTTTATGAATAAAAAAAGAAAGAAAAATATTTTGAAAGATGTGAATTGACTGTGACAAACATGATATGATATGATTGGCAATATCGTGAGGGAGCCGGCCCGAGAGGGAGCCGGTTTACGGGAGAAAGCCCCATAGGGAGCCCGACGATGGTATTTCCATTTACAGCGGTGCCTATTGCCCGTCCCCATGAACAATGGTGAGCTAATACTGAAACGTCCACTACCTTTTAAACTTTAAAATACTTCTAAATTTTTTTTCCAAAACTTGCATATCTCAACATTTCCAAAAATCCAAAATTAATTTAACATTTGAAATCTCAAGTGCATAAAAATCCCTAAATCGCCAATAAACAAAAACCATACACCAACCATTAACATGATCAAAACTAATTTCAAAATAAAGTATAAAAATCTCTAAATGATCCATTCTCAAAATCTGTAAAACTTTAACTATCAAGCTAATGGGGAAAATAAAGTCCCTCGGGAGTGTAATGCCTGACTCGATCCACTCAAGCGTTAGCGCCTCCCTCACTATCATCTTCACCTGCAACCAATCAAACCTAGTGATTCAAATGACTCAACACGTTCTAAACATAAGTAACAAATAATACATATACATGCACATACATTAAAAATCATACTTTTATTTAAAATAGCTAGCATTAATTTGTAAGCATGAATAAATCATAAATCATTAAATCGTAAAGCTTTCTATCATCGTATATCATTTTTGAGTGAAATTTGATTCTTGAAAGTGACTAGCTGTATCATGCGGTCGACTGATCAGTCTTAGCTCACCATTGCGCATGGGGACGAGCACTAGGCACCGTCGTAAAATGGAAATATGATCGTTAGGCTCCCTTTGGGGCCTTCTCCCATAACTAGGCTCCCTCTAAGGTCTTATCCCTCACGATATTTCCAAACATATCATATAATATTTGTCACTGTCAATTCACATCCTTCAAAATATTTTCTTTCTTTTTCATTCATAAAATATCGTGTCCTTTCCAAATTCATAAAATAGCATTTTAACAGTAAAAATCGTACAACTTTAGCATAAATCATAAAATATCATATTTTTATCATAAACATTTTAAAATATCATTTAGCATGTATTATGATTCTTCGGGGCATTGCCAAACCTTTCTTACTACCCGGGACGCAAAATGACTATTTTACCCCTGGACTACAAAATTCTCGATTTTGACTTTTTCTTACAATTATTGACTCGAGCCTATCCCGTAGTATCATATAAGCTTTAATCTGAATTCTAAAATTTTTCTTAGACGTAAATTCGAGCCTTTCGAATAAATAACTTAATGACTAAACCATGAAGCGTTCCCTCGACCCATCTTGGACCATGAATAGACCCTCTTAGGACCCCTGGACACGTCCCAATAGCAGCCCGCAATCTTGCCCTTCTAGGAACCCAAACCGTGCCCTAGCTTGTTCTGAAACCCGAATTTTCGTTCAGCCTATTTCCGCATCTTTTCCAACCCTTATCCGTGCCTCTATGGACACTTAAATGTACTGAAAAACGTCCCATCTAATAGCACCACCTTGGCAGCCCTTTTGTGCATCAATACCATGAATTTAAAAGCATGAAAACTCAAGTTTTATCATGTACATGCCATAAAAACGAAATAAAAGGAGAGTTTCATATTTTTCATTCAAACATGATTAAACACACATAATATGATTTGAATTGTGCAAAAAGAAAGTTTAGAAACGTGTTTTTGTGTTTAAAACGTTCGAAATACGAATACCGAAACAATGGAAGTCGGTGACGAACGGAGGACGATTTCTATTTTTTTTACCCTTTTTCTATTGTCAAAACCCCACCAAAAACACACCTTGGGATGCGAGGGAGTCGGGTGATCTTTGTTGGAAGGAAGAACGAGGAAGAAAAGCGAAAAACGAAAGAAAAAAAATTCAAAACTTCCTTGCCCCAAGAGCTCCAAGTCTGGGCCGTTTCTCCTCTCTTTCAATTTACTAAAACTAGTGTGTATGTGTGTGTGTTTCGATGTGTGGGTGTGTGTGTTTAGGTGTTTTGGTGTTTGTGTGTGTAGGGTTTAGGGCTTATTTATTTTAAAAAACAAAAAATTCTTAATCAACTTAATTAATGGTCCTAATCAACTTTAATTTTTAATTAATAAATTAGGCCCATTAAGATTAATAAAATTATTAGACCTTAAATTAAAAGGTTTAAAAATATTTATTTCCAAAAAAATTCCCTTATAAAATACAAAATTTCGTTCCTCCCCCTAATTAATTCAAATTTGACCAAAAAATGCTAAAATTCGTCTCCGGTCCTCCGTCCCAGCCAACCACCGATATTCCCCTGAAAATCTTTAAATTATGCAATCGAGCAAAATTACACAATTAATCATTTAGTCACTTAAAATATATCATTCATGCATTCAAAATCATTTAATTAAATATTTTAGCAATATAATAATCTTCATGCATGCGGTCTCTGTAGACTGATTTTCGGGCGTTACAAAGACTGATCAGTCGACCACATGATACGATTACAGCTATTCATTTTCAAGGATCAAACTTCACCCAAAATGATATATGATGATGGAAAGCTTTACGATTAAATGATTTATGATTTATTTATGTTTACAAATTTACACTAGCTATTTTAAATAAAAGTATGAATTTTACGTTTTTGCATGTATATGTATTATTCGTTACTCATTGTTAGAATGTGCTGAGTCATTAGACTCACTAGATTTGGATGGTTGCTGGTGAGAATGAGATTGAGGGAGGCACTGACGCTTGAGTGAATCGAGTCCGATAGTACACTCCCGAGGAACATTGATTTTCCGCATTTATTTACTTATTAGTATTTAAAGTTTTTACGAAAAGATTTTGTGGATTTTCTATTTAGAGTTTCATGCTTTCTTTTGAAGTTTAAGTTTGGATTATTTTTAAATGTTGACGTATTATTTTGATGGTTGACGATTTATGGATTTTTTTGCATTTAGGATTTTGAAATGTTGAGTTATTTTGTAATGGATGTTTCGAATTAAAAAAAAATTTAGTAGGAATTTAAAGTTAAAAAGTAGTGTACTTTTCAGATGGTATCATAGCGAAAGATCCTGAAAGAGTTGTGTTACTGCCATTCCGAGAAGCTCGAGAAGTCACGCCTCAAGTCTGTGAGTATTTACTACTTTGAATTTATATGTTGAAAATTTATTAAATGCTTTTATGATATAGAACTTTGGAGGTAGCATTTTTTTAAATTAAATGCATGTTGGTTACGTGGTTTGGACGGTGTGTACAACCATGTCTCCGAGACGTGTTATTCCCGGGCATGGAGAAGAGGAGAGATGTGAGGAGAATTTTGTTTTGCGTATCTTGAGTTTTGCACTACCTAAGATAAAGTTGAGGCGAATTGAACTTTGTGATTTAGGACTGTATGTTTCGAATTCTGCACTGTGTAGGAAGAGAATTTCAAAGTTGATTGTATGAGTTGAATTTTAAGGAATCATGAACTTAGAGACCGAATTACAATAATTTGAGGGACTTAATTGCAAGTTTTCGGAAATATTGAGGTTGATTTTGCTATAATTCAAAACCATAGGGGATTAGTTGTATGAATCAGAAAACTTGGAGGGCTAAAATACAAAAAATTGGGGCTAAATTTGAAAATTCGAGAATTTTGGGCCTTGATTGCAAATTTTAGGAAAATTATGGGGTCATTTTAGAAATTTTTGAAAGCTATGGGGGCCTTTTTTCATTAAATTTGATAGTTTGAGGGGATTGAAATGCGATAATTTAAGATTAACAGAATAATCCGAGAACTTTGGGATTTAGTTTGCAATTTTCTGAAAAATAAAAAAGGTCTATTTGAATGTAGTCAGCAAGTAAATTAACAATTAAGGGTTACATAAAGTGTTAAAAATTTAAAAGCTAAATTTTTAATTTTAGTTAAGAAAATATTAATTTTAAATAATTTAAGAATTTTTGTATTTTTAAGGTCAAGTTTAAATTAATTAATGGAAGCAAGGTATTTTATGTATTTTAGAAGGGATTTTTTTGGAAATAGGTATTTTTAAATATTTTAATTTGACGCCTAATGATTTTACTAATTTTAATGGACTTAATTAATTATTTAAAAAAAAGAGTTAATTGAGCCCATCAATTAAGTGTATATGAAATCTTTTTAAATTCTTTTTAAAAGAGTCCTACACACACCTAAATACCTAAACACACACACATACACACGTAACACACACATACACTTCACGTAAGTTGAAGAGGGAAGGAAACCAAGGGCCCAAATTAGGAGGCTTTCAAGGGGGAAGATTTCGATTTTTTCTTCTTTGTTCTTCGACTTTCTTTCTCGTTCTTCCTTCCAACAATGATCACCCAACTCCCTTGCATCCCGAGGTGGGTTGTTGGTGGGGTTTTGACAAGGAAAAAAAGTAGAAAAAAATAAAAATCGTCCTCCGTTCGTCACAACTTCCACCGTTTTTGTATTCGTATTTCAAGCATTTTTAACGGAAATGCACGTTGCTAAACTTTCTTTTTGCACCATTGAAATCATATTATGTGTGTTTAATCATGTTTGCATGAATAATATGAAACCCTCCTTTTAAGACTACTTCTTCTTGGACTACTTCTTCTTGGACTGAAAGACTCTTGAAGCTGATCTTGATAAACAGTAGATACAACAGCTCATCAGCATCCTTCTTTCCAGTATAGATAGCTTGTTTGGAAGCTTCAAAAATAAAGAATGTCTTAGGAACCACCTAGGTAGTGGAAATCAGTTAAGTTGAAACTGATGGTTCCTGGACTGTTGGTCTGGTTTCTGCAGTAATTATTTTTTCAATTATGATATGAACTTCTTCTACAATCACTTTAGCGTTAGCAGCTGCCTCAGTTACTGCATCAAAAATTAGTTCAACAACGAATTCTTCAGAGGCTTGCTCTTCCTTGAACTTCTGCAGAATGTCTTTAGTAGCTAACTGCAGAAGCTCATCCACGGTGGTGAGGGATAACTCTTCATCTGTATACGTGATCAGTTGAGCTGCCTGATAAAAAAACTGGTAAAACTATTATTGCGGTGGAGGTGGAAGGTTGAGCTTCTTCAGAAGATGGTTGCGGAAATGTCTCTGGATCCTCCTCAGCAATTTGTTCCAAAACTGCTTCAACTTTGGCTTGTCCAGTTGAGGGATGAGTTGCAGCAGTTTCAGCTTGTGTGAACTCCTCAGCTGGTGTTGGGCTGCTGGTCTCCACTAGAATGTGTAGCTTCTGTTCCATCTCCCAATTCTTTACTTTCAGTTGGAGAGTGATGAGATCAGAATCTAGTTTTTGGAAGACTGCCCTGTCGGCATAAATAGTAGGACCAGCTGGATCATAGTTCATCTTCATATTAGCAGTGACTTCAGTCAGTCTCTTGATTCTCATCAGATCGAATAAGTAGGATCTTTTCTCCATAGCTTGAGCGATTGTAGTGGTCTTAACTGCTTTCAGAACTGGTGACTATAGTGAGATAAATTTCTGAAGAACTTCCTTCTTCTTCAACTTCTTGGCGATGGTTACAGTCCTAAACTATACAGATTCGTCATAATGTTCCATTTTAAGCTCAACATATTCACTGATTTCATCCACTATTAGGTCTATCTCAGTCTGAATGGACTTTATCGGCCTTGGCTCCTCTATCAGCTTGGTCTTGTCCTTTGGATCAGTCTAGGCATGTGGTAAATCCAGTCTCGAGCCAGTTGTGTCCACCACTTCTCTGATGAACACTCCTTTTGGCCGTTCCTGTGGATGAATGGTCGAGCGGACGACTGTAGTGAGGGGCACTAGGATTCAATTCATTCTGAGAGTCTCTCCAGATTCAGTTACTATCTTCTGAGGATACTCTTCTTTCTTCTTGGATATGAACTCTGTAACTGGTTGGACTGATTGGATAGAAACTGCTGAAATTGGTACCTCAGCTCCAGTTTGAAATAGTCTAAGCTCATATAAGGCACATGGAGCTGTTGTAGGCTTGGTCTTCTGAGACCTTGGCTTCTTAATCAGCTGTGGAGAAGGAGACTTCTCTGAATCACTGGTCTGGATGACCAGTTTCCTCTTGGGCTTCTGAGGAGCAACATCTTTAGATTTAGTAATTTTCTTCTGTTTAACAGCTTTCTCCTCTTCTCCAACTTCTTCGACTGAACATTCCGAGTGTTGTAGATCTTGAATTTCGCAATTGAAGAAGCTGATTTTAGAGGAATTCTAGAGTCTTTGATAAGTTTGCTCAGCTGCAGGCAAACCCTTTCGACTGCTTGGTCGACTGCACCATGTTCTTCATAGTATTTAACAAAATAGATAATCAGTTCATCTTTATCCCTTTGATGATGGTTGTCATCAATTGAAATTTCTCAAGAGTCAAGGAGGGAAAAAAAATAGCCTTGGCCAAAATTCCTTTAACAATAATATATGCCAGCAACTGAAATTCTGGCTTCAGTTCTCGCTTAGCCTCCGACACTATAATAATCTTTCCACTTGCTGATAGCAAAGTTTGCATCTCTTCAATATCGGAAGTGGTTATTTCTGAGAAGTTGGAGAGCCCTTCAGTTGGCAGTTGGAACAAATTCCCGAATAATTCTTCATCAACAACCATAACGTGACTGTTGACCTTCATAATAATCTTCCCATCATCAGTTAAAGAGCTGGACTCATAGATTGACAGAAGTTCTTGTGAATAAATCTCTTGTGTAGCCAATTCCAAAAATTTTTGCGATACAGAGAATTCAATCTTCTTAAACACTCATCTGACTGCTGCATTGGTGATGGAGATAATTGAAACGAAATCGACTTCAACAACATTCAAAAGAAATGCGAGAGTTTGGGTTGCCATTTGTAGTGAATTTTTGTAAAAAAAAATGCATATGATTTGCTATGAAGATTTGGGAGTTTGAGAATACGTAAGGCCAAAATAAGTAGAGCGTTTACTCATATATGTTCATGACTTTTCAAATTTCGGACACGTTTCAGTTCGAGAATTTTCATTTTAAAAATAATTTGAAAATAAAATCAGTTCTTTCAACTGATTAACTTTTTAAGGAAACTGAAAAACATTTTATTCAGTCACGAATCTCATTCTAGAACCCAACAGTCACGAATCTCATTCTAGAACCCAACTGAATTAAAATCAATTAACTTATTTGATAAGATCATTTGGTTCGAGTACTAAATGATTAGTTTGAAACTAAATTAGTTCAGTTCAGGAGCAACTGACATATGTCTTATCAGTTAACTAACTAAAATTCATCATTCCCTCTAAATTAAGCATTAAGATAAATCAATAAGCCCTAAAATATTTCTGAAGTAAGAAAACTTAGTCTCTGGTAAAGGTGAAGATGTTTGCTGCTTGTTTTTCCGTTGAGATATCTTATAGACCGATGTCATTCTTTAGAGCATGATCTATGATGAAATGATGTCTGACATCAATATGCTTGGTTCTGGATTGGAGAACTGGATTGTATGTGATCGCAATAGAACTGGTGTTATCACAAAAGATGGGTGATTCTTCAACAATAACTCCATAAACTTTCTAATGTTTTTGAATCTAGAGCAGTTGAGTAAAACAAGTTCCAGCAGCTAAGTATTCAGCTTCACTTGTGGAAGTCGCAATGGATGTTTGCTTCTTGCTAAACCACGAGATCAGTCTGTCTCTTAGAAACTGAAATGATCCACTTGTACTTTTGCGATCTAGCTTATATTCTGCATAGTCTGCATCTGGATATCAAATTAAATTGAAAGCAAAGTCTTAAGCATACCATAAGCCCACAATTTGTGTGCTTTTTAGATATTTCAATATAAGTTTGGCAGCTAAGTAATGTGATTGTCTAGGATCAGCTTGAAATCTAGCACATAAGTGTACAACAAACATAATATCAGGACGACTTACAGTTAGGTAATAATGGACCTATTAAACCTCTGTAGAGAGCCATCTCAACTGATATTTCTCCTTCATCTTTGTCTAGTTTAATCGATGAATTGATGGGAATGGATGATGTTGAACATGTTTCCATGCCAAATTTCTTGAGCAGTTCCTTCGTATATTTTGTCTAACTGATACAGATACTAGTTTTCAGTTGCTTCACTTGCAAACTGAGAAAGAATATCAGTTCACCTATCATACTCATCTCGAAATTGTCCTGCATCAGTTTAGAAAAATTTTCGCATAATTTGGGCTTAGTTGACCCAAAAATAATATCATCAACATAAATTTGAACAATTAGTGCATGATATTTTTTCATGAATTTAAATAGTGTCTTGTCAACTGTTCCTACAATGAAGTCATGATCAATTAGAAATTTTGATAGTGTCTCATACCAAGATCTAGGAGCTTGTTTAAGACCATATAAAGCTTTTTTCAGTTGATAAACATGGTCAGGAAGTAAATGATTTACAAAACCTAGTTGTTGTTCTACGTAAAATTCCTCTTGTAACTAACTATTGAGGAATGCACTCTTCACATCGATTTGATAGACTTTGAAGTTCTTGAAGGATGCGTAGGAAAGGAATATTTTTATTTCTTCCAGTCGAGCAACTGGAGCATACGTGTCATCGTAATCAATTCCTTCTTCTTGCCTATAGCCTTGTGCAACTAGCCTCGTTTTGTTGCGCACAAATGAATCTTCTTCATTTAGTTTGTTCATGTACACCCATTTTTTACTTGTAATAGATTTTGAAAGAGGTTTTGGAACTAAAGTTCAGACATTGTTATGAGTAAACTTATTTAATTCCTCTTGCATATAATTTACCCAACTTGGATAAGTTAGAACTACATCTTTTTTCTTCGGTTCTATTTGAGACATAAAAGCATATGAACAAATAAATTGAACATTAGTTTCTAGTCTTTACCGGATCAGATGAGTTACTTATTGTCAAATCATGTGGATGATTTTTATGCATATGTAGTTTGGATTTGTCAAACTGTTATGTGTAACTGATTGAGTTTGCAACTGACAAGTTTCTTTTGCTTCAGTTGGAATGACTTCAGTTTGGGTTTGAATATCATTTTGACGTTCCAAAAATTGATCATCGAGAACTACTTCCTGTCCAACTAATTGATCTACCACTTCGGGTTCTGGTGTTTGGAGGAAACTTATGACAATGTGAACTTCATCTTCACTGTCATCCTCCAAACTAATATCTGTTAAGCGATTGGTTAGCTCAACAGGATCAGTTCGCTTATCAGTTAATACATTTTTATAAAAAATAACATGTATTGATTCTTCATCTGCCATGCATGGCTTGCCATGCATCATGAGATATAAATTTCTTCATTCATTTGAGTCATTTCAGAAGGAAACCGAGAGAAAAACTCTATAGCTAGCTCCTCAAGCTTTTGATCTTAGAAATTTGATTGTGCAAGATCCGGCCGTCCGATTTTCAATCTGAGTTTAGTTCCGTGCTTCTCTCGTCAAGGGCTTCGAAGGGATGTAAGTTTTCTTCATTTCATGCACGATTTGAAAATATGGGGTTGGAGAAATCATAATTGCTTGGTATTATGTGTTCTTGAGCTTGTAGTGAATTTATAATCAAAACCGGATCGAAGAACGGATACCGTATGCAATTGTTATTGATTTTCCAGCATATGTGAATGAGATTATACAGATTTTGGGAGTTGTGGCTTATGTTTGTTATTGGTTATGAGATGTTATGAGTTATTGCTACATTGCTCTAGTTGTTTGAGTTGCCGGATATCTCGAACTTGTGCCGTTATGCCGTCGAAACGTAACTAGAGTGAGTATTGTCCTGCCTTTAGTTGTATATTGATATTGTACATCTCGAAAATGTTATTCCAGATCGGTATCGACGGTGTCGAACTTGAAAACTCAACATCGAAATCGATAGAAGAACGAGCGAGGGTTCTAAGCAGTTATACGTTGAAGAACGGAAGGTTATCGAGCAAGAGTGAGCTTGATTTCATCTAACCGAACACCAAGAACAGAAAGGTATAAATCAATGTTAAACCGGGAGAACTAACTCGATTCATATACGATTTGAGTTTCCCAAAACCACATACTATATTGTTATTGCTTTGATGTATTTCATGCTTAGTATATTGAGTTAATAAAAAGGCATGGATTATCAGATAGAGATGAGTCTTTGGTAGATGTGCAAAATCACTGCACGTTTTGTTTATATCGATGGGCTTAGGAGAAGATCGACTCATATTGTAGACGCTCAATATAGTGAACCGAAGTCCGGGAATAGGAACGTACCGCCACCCAGAATGGGAGCGTAGGTGGGAGACTTGTTACGTTCTTATTCAAACCGAGATCCCTAGACTTAGATAAGAGTCGAGCCAAAGATTAAAATTTAAAGAGTTTGAGTTAGAGCTCTATTTTGCATTTATATGTTCTAGATTTTGATACATGATGTTTAACAAGTGTTCTATGCTTTTAGATATATTGTATGACATGCATGTATGTTAGAGTAGGTGTCCGTCGATCCAAGTGTTGGCCGAGTGTTCACAATGAGACTCTATGTATAAGCAATTTTTATTTTAATAATATACCCATGCTAGTTGCATAGATAAAGCTCTTGAATATACAAATAGTAGAAAGAATATAAGATGCTCATATGATGAGTATCATGAAACTCATATTTGGAATACTGTATATTCTAAACAGTTCCTAGTCGATTCAGCCGCCGCTAAGAAGGATATAGTCCGCTCGAGTTCGAGACTAGTCTCTGCGATGTGAGTACCATGTTTCATTGGTATGGGACATTGTGATGTCCGAACATGTAGATAAGTGCTCCTGGTAGAGTGCACTGAACAACCCTCCATAAAGGACTTTCCAAGTGGTTCTCACTTATCGAGTGGAAACGTCCTAGTTTATGCTTGTACACCATTAGTCCTTATGACCCGGGACAACATTGAGACTCTATGTGCTAGCATTACACTTTGACTTGTTTACCGACTCTCATGGGGTCATCAGGTGGCAAGGTTGGGTGTTTTGGCGAAACATATAGGAGTCGATGCATTGTAGTCGGGGATTCACCGCTTACCTTCGGGTATGGATATCCTATGTGATCTCATGTGTATGTAGTTTGAAATCTCTGATCAGAGTATGGTGGTAATTATGAAAGGGGTTTCATAGATTACACCATCGATGCAACTACGACATGACACATAGTATCGATTCATTGACAACTCTCGATATACCAATGGTTGTCGAATCGGTCGGGATATATGAG
>NC_133309.1:18963061-18971662 GCF_012295235.1 Primulina huaijiensis | reverse complement strand
CATTAGCCTTTCTAATTAGTATTTAAAGTGCAATTAACCCCACCCCAATTCACAATATACGCCCCACTTCCCCAACAAAATAAAATTCTTTTCTCCCCACCACCAAATTCACGGCAATCACACAAATTCTTAAGGCAAATTTCAGAAAAAGCTTAAGGAGAATTTATAGCCAAAAGCCTCGCCCCGTTCTTCGACGCCGTCAACGAATAATCGTGCGTTTAAAACGCAAAGGCACGCCATACATCTCCTTTTCTCATCTATCACATCGTATTATCGTTTTAAATATCGTGTGCATGAAAAGCATGAATTTCTTATGATTATTTTCGGAATATTGCACATACATGTAATAAATTCATGAATTTTGATCCAAAAATTATGCTAAACATGTGTTAAGGGGCTGCCATCGACAGGGTAATAATATGGATTGGTCTATAGCCAAATCATGATAATTATTGAAGGGCATTATATACCCTGGAAACCGTAGGAAAAGAATAAAGAACAACCGTGAGTTTCTCTTTGAGTTTATGTGCTCTTGTGGTTCAAGTTGCACGGTGGCTTTGCATGGTGCTTAGGGGTTCGACCAGGTCTGGGGCTTGGGTCCTAGGGGATGTTGGTCAGGGTCAGGAAGGGTCCTAGCATGGCTAGGACTCCTTGGTTGCAGCCTAGGAGGAGTCCTTTAAAGCAAGGACTCCCCGCGCGCTGGGGAATTTGACAGCAGCCAAGGGGGCTCGCTGCTGGGGGCTGGGTGGCTCAGGTAGGTCCTATAGGGTCTAAGGTTAATGGTCAAGGGCTGGGTCAGGGGCTGGAGAGGCTGGGATGGCCGCTGGCTCGAGAGATCGTGAGAGGCGGGAGGGAACAAGTGTGTGCACAGGTTGCTGTCTACTGCAGACGGCTCGTGCGCGGGGTCCAGGGCTTGGGCTGGTCTGGGTCGAGTCTGGGTGTGGTCCAGGGTTGGTTAGGGTGAGGTTGGCTCGGTGGGGGCTTGGTTGGAAGTGTCCTAGGTTAGCTAGGAGTCCTAGTGCAACTAAAACACCACACACACACATGTGCAGATTTTGAGTCTACTGTCCAGGAAGTTTTGAGCGACTTAGGTGTTTGTTTTCGGGCTGGGCTTGCACAGTAGGGTCCCTAGATGGGTTGGCTAGGTTTTGGTTCAAGGTGGCTCGGGCGTGGCTCGGGTAAATTAGAAGATGGCTCGGTGCGTTCGATAAGGTGTCAAAAACGAAAATTTAAGAAAAAAAAATTAATCCATGGGTCCACGGGGTGGCTCATGACTTGGAAGGGTAGAATAAATTCTAAAAATGTTATGTTAAAAATTTGAGATCAAAATAATGAGTTTTGGAATTTTCCGGGATTTAATCGCCGCACGAAACGTTAATTAACGAGTTAATTGAAACGCCTAGTTTTAAGCTTTATAAAATTATGAAAAATTAGGTTTAAACTTAAATAATTATTATAATTCTAAGTTTTTAATTTGGGAATTTTATATTAAGGTTTGGTTTAATTCGGGATTAAAACGCATTAATACGTCACATTTAAAGATTGATTTAAAAGTCCTCGATTTAGGCTAAATAAAAATATGAGAAAATTCATGTAAGCTTAAATAATTATTTGGGACATGTTAGAGTCAATGAAATTAAGAAAATATAAAAAACGAAAAATTTTACATCCAGGGGTAAAACGGTCTTTTTACCACCTAGAAATTAGTAAACGTCATGGCAGTGTCCTAAATGCTATTTTATATGCTAATATGATTATTTTCAATGATTATGGATGTTTATATGTTAATATGTCAATTTTAAATATTTATGGATTTTTAAGATAATATGTTTAATGTTTTATGATTTAATATGCTAAAATGTTTATTTGAAATGTTTATTTCAAACATTTACGATGTTAAAATATTTATTTTAAAATTTTTATGGATGTTTATGATTTTTAATATGTTAAGTTATGATTTTTAAATATCTATGATTTTATGATTTAAATATGGGCATTTAAAAGACATGTTCCATGCTTGGTTTCAAAATAAAAATGATATTATATGATGTTTTTATTAAGTGATGATAACATGTTGAAGGACGTGAAGGGATTGTGACTACTGCAATATGTTGGAAATATCGTGAGGGTTATGGTCCCAGTGGAAGCCCGACGATCGTGTTTCCGTTGATACGAATACGAATACGATGAATCTGATTGGAGATGTCGTGAGGGGAGAAGGCCCCAGAGGGAGCCCATTTATGGAAAAAGGCCCCAGAGGGAGCCCCGACGATCGTATTTCCAATGCCATTATATGTTAATACGTTGGCCAGGGCCCAGTTGACCGGTGAGAGTGTTGCTGGTGTCCCCCGCCACCCAGTACTGTGGTTTCTTAAGATGGATCCATCGCCCATTAAGATTAAGAATACGAGTCACAATCACGATCTGAATTCAACATACACGAACATGAATATGAATACGGATACGAATATGGATATGGATATGAATATGAATATGTTTATGTTGATATGAAAAAGTTTATGAAAATGTTTATGTTTAAAGAGGATGCATCATTATGAAAATGTTTTTATTTAAAGTTTATGCATCATGAAAATGGTTTTGTTTAAAATTTATGCATCTTCATGAAAACGATATTTTAAGTACAAGTATTTTTCACTGTTGTATATAAAATTCCTAAATTCTAAATTTAGTATTTTTATATTATCTTAGCCCTTATGGACCCCGACTCGACCCCCGTGAGCCGTTTCCCAATTTATTTAGTTGTTAAAACCCTTAATTGACCCTTGAAGGTTCAACCCGAGCTATCTTCCGATTTTATCGAGCCACCCCCAAACCATAACGGACCAGACCCTTACCAACACACTTAGGTACCCTACTAAACAAATAGAATCCACGGAAAACACCCGAACATAAAAACCCAAGTCCCCCAAGTCCCACCATGTACTGGCCGAGAGCTTCATGTACATGACCCTCACGTTTTTGGTGCCTAGAACTCTAACCCATGGCTTGGCTCTCTAACCAGCCTCTCCAGCACTCAACTAGGACCCTTAGTACGCACTCTGACCCAGCCTTGAACCCCAGGCCAAGCCCCATAACCCCCACGCAAGCACTGAACCTGCGCGCCTCACATGTACTCTCGGGTAGGAGTCCATAGTGGGTAGGACTCCTCCCAGCCCCCTTAGTTCGAGTCCTAGCCATGCTAGGACTCTTTCTTGACCCCTCACCGACCTTGGCTAAGCCCTGGACAGGAGCCACGACCAAACAACCCCTTGGAACCCAAAACCGAACCTTTGATGACTTTGACAGCAAGTTGTGTGCAGCTTGTTGTCCAGGTTCGCGTGTGGCATTTAGGTACTTAACTAGGACTCTAACTACCGTTTAAAATCGTGCCTAGACATTACCTATTTCATGGCGGTCCCTAATCCATGCAAATACATGTTTTTGGTAAGAAAAACTCATGTTTTAGAACCCATACACATGGAGTTATGAAAATTTAACATGCTGCTATGTTTTTCAGAAAAATTCATGCATAAAACAAATAATATGATGTGTTGATGGTTTGAAGGAAGAGTATGCGTGCCTTTGCGTATTTAACGCACGAAAACTTGCTGACGATTGCGAAGAACGGACTAGAACCGTGGCTATAAACTCTCTTAGCTTTTACCGAAGGTTTCTTCTTAAAATTTATGTGTGTGCCGTGTGTTTTCTCAAGTGTTTAGAAGAGTTTTGACGGCACAAAATACTGAAAGTGGCGTGAGAGAGTTGGCCGAATGGTGTGTGGGGTTTGGGGTGGGAATTACTTATTAAATACATAAAAATCAACTAATCAGGCCTTAAGCCTATCAAGCATCAATTAGGCCCAATAAAGCTAGATTAGGACTTAATTAAAACATTAAAATGTTTTTGGTAAAAATAGTTTCTAAATTAAATAGCCGGGTTGTCAAAAAAAAGTTTGTATTTTTGTCGAAAAACCAACACCGATAAAAATTACTTCCCGACGTATAAAATTACCTCAAAACCCCTCATTTTCAAAAATACTAAAAACCCACCATCATATTTTAAATAATTTAAAATAATTATTTAATAAAAACATTTTTCGTTATTCAGCCCCCGGTCTCCGTTCTTCGATCGCAACTTGATTAATCCTTAAAAAATACAATTTTTATGCATAATGACAATAAAATCCTATTTAACATATATTCATGCATATCACATAATCAATTAAGCAATTAAAAAAATTTAATTAACCATTTTTTTTCAGAATTCCTAGATTTGCATGTCGTTGGATTACGTCGTCTTAATTTTGAACTTTTCAATTCATCCCCCCCTTGAATAAAATTTCGTCCTCGAAATTCACTTATACCTACTAACCCTAAGTTTAGGTTCTAATATCCCAAAATCCCTGCTTCCATTGCTCTACTCTGGTCAAACTGAAATTCTAAAATGTTCTTACGTCTTCTTGGTCCCAATTAATTTCTAATAACCAATTTAACATTTCATGCAATTGTAAGCAATATAAAAATGTTAAATGACTAGGTTACCCGTGATAAGCGTAGTGTCTGTCTCCCTTTCAGCTTCTTTAGTATTCATAGCATATACTTGCCCCATAGTAGGTGCATTCTTCTTTGGGCAATCAACGGCCTTGTGCCCTTCTTTCTTGCATATGAAACACCTGGAAGTACCCCACACACATGGCCCATAGTGTAAACGATTGCACTTCTTGCATGGTTGTCCTTCTGCAGGTGGTGGCTTTGGTGCTGTAGGTGGTGGCTTTGGTGGTCCTGGTTGCTGGTTTTGCCCTTGGGGCTTTTGAGGCCCTTGAGGTCTAGGAGGACCCGTGTATGGCTTCTTGTTAGGCTGATTATTGTTCTGATGTTGTTGCCTCTTATGCTGTAACTCAAAATCGATGTCCTTCAAGGATTGCTCCGCCTGATATGCATAGGAAACTGCTGTAGCATAATCCACAGGACGCATCATCATAACCTTATCCCGAATGGTAGGTCGTAGGCCATCCATGAAATGTTTAAGCTTTTCTTCCGCATCCCTGGCAATAAGGGGTACAAAGTGGCAACCCCTATCAAATCTCTTCACAAACTCAGCCACAGTGGCATCTCCCTGGCGAAGAGCCATAAACTCCCTCTTTATTCGGCTCCTAGCATCCGGAGTGAAATATTTCTCATAGAACTTCGTCTTGAACTGTGCCCAAGTAAGTGTAGCAAGGTCAACACCATGCTCGGCTCCTTCCCACAATAAAGAAGCATCATCCCTAAACAGATAAGTGGTACACCTCACACGGTCAGCATCTCCCATGTCCAGATAGCGAAAGTGTACCTCGAGTGAACGAATCCAGCTCTCAGCAGTAAAAGGGTCGGTAGTGCCAGAGAATTCCTTTGGCCCTAGCTTCCGGAACTGATCATAAATATCATGCCGTGGCCGAGGTGGCTGCTGTAGCTGCTGCTGCTGCATCTGTTGTAACTGCTGCTGTAATTGTTGCTGCTGTAACTGCTGCTGCTGAATCTGCTGCTCGAAGAGGCGAGCCATCCTCTCAAGAGCACGTGTAGCAACATCGGGTGGTGGTCCATTTCCTTGATTATTCACACTGTTCTCTACTCGGTTCTCATTACTAGGGGCACGTCTAGGAGGCATCTTATCTGAACGTTTTCCAAATTCTAACGTAACCAACATGTATTTAAATCTAGGTTTTCTAATCATGTGACATATCCTAATTCATTTTAGCAATTTAAGCATGCAAAGTGTATATACTCAAAAGCTAGCAAACATATAGCATAATCATATTATTCATGTCATCATGTAGGTAACATCATATCGAGTCATATAAAAGCATGTAAAACTTACAAATTGAGGCTTGACGACTGATCTTCCCGGCGCTGATGGTGGCACAACCCTTTACAGGACCTTGCCTCTGATACCAACTGAAACGTTTGCTTATTCGTTTTCTTAAAAAGTGCTAGAAATTTTTTTTTTTAAAACCCTCACATTTTCGACCTAACCCTATACTTATACCCAAAAATACCTTTGCACCATTTTTAAAATAAAACATCCAACTAGTACTTGAAAATCTAGATGAAATATTTTAAAGCATAAAATCGTCAAACGTTTTACCAACCTAAAAAGCAATAAATGTTGAAAAGTGTAGCTCATACTAAACCTCTCAAAAATCTCTCAAAAGAATAAGTAAAAAGTCGTAAAAATCTTTTACTTAAAATCAAAACTTAAATGCGAAAATAGAAGCGCTGGTCCTCGGGTTATGTGCACCGACAGTACAGCAAAGTCACCCGTCAAGTCCTCCAACATCATAATTATTAATATCACCTGCATCAACACACCTAGTGAGTCTAAAGACTCAACACATCCTACCTTTAATAACAAGTAATACGTAATACAGTTAACATATAAAGTGAAAAATACTTGTACTTAAAATATCATTTTCTTAATAATGCATAAACTTTAAACTTTTTCAAAACATAAACATTTCCTAAACATAAACATATCACATAAACATATTCATATTCGTATCGATATTCGTATTCATATTCGTATTCATGTTCGTGTTTGTTGAAGTCAGATCGTGATTGTGACTCGTATTCTTAATCTTAATGGGCGATGGATCCATCTAGAAAACCACAGTACTGGGCGGCGGGGACACCAGCACCACTCTGCCCGGTCAACTGTGCCTTGGCCTACGTATTAACATATTCGTATTCGTATCCGTATCCGAAGAAACACGATCGTCGGGCTCCCACCGGGACCATAACCCTCACGATATTTTCAACATATTCAGTAGTCACAATCCCTTCACGTCCTTCAACATGTTGTCATCACTTAATAAAAACATGCATATAATATCATTTTTATTTTGAAACCAATCATGCAACATATATTTTAAATGTCAAAGATTAAACCATAAAAATTCATGAACATTTAAAATAAACGTGTTAACATCCTAACAATTCATAAACATTTAAAATTGGCATATTAATATTTAAAAATTGATAAACATCCATAATCATGAAAAATAATCATATTAGCATATAAAATAGCATTTAGGACACTGCCATGACGTTTACAAATTTTTACGTGTAAAAAGACCGTTTTACCCCTGTACGTGATATTTTACGTTTTCGACTTTTTCTTGATTTTTTTGACACTAACATGTCCCAAATAATTATTTTAGCCTAAATTAAAATTCCCATAATTTTCTTTAGCTTAAAAAATAGGCTTTTTAATTATTTCGTAAATTGACATTTTGAAGGCGTTTTAATTCCGAAAAATCCCAAACTGTAATATAAAATTAATAAATTCTAAATTTAGTGTTTTTATATTATCTTAGCCCTTATGGACCCCGACTCGACCCCCGTGAGCCGTTTCCCAATTTATTTAGTTGTTAAAACCCTTAATTGACCCTTGAAGGTTCAACCCGAGCCATCTTCCGATTTTATCGAGCCACCCCCGAACCACAACGGACCAGACCCTTACCAACACACTTAGGTACCCTACTGAAATAATAGAATCCACTGAAAACACCCGAACATAAAAACCCAAGTCCCCCAAGTCCCACCATGTACTGGCCGAGAGCTTCATGTGCATGACCCTCATGTTTTTGGTGCCTAGAACTCTAATCCATGTCTTGGCTCTCTAACCAGCCTCTCCAGCACTCGCTTAGGACCCTTAGGACGCACTCTTACCCAGCCTTGAACCCCAGGCCAAGCCCCATAACCCCCACGCAAGCACTGAACCTGCGCGACTCACATGCACTTTCGGGTAGGAGTCCATAGTGGGTAGGACTCCTCCCAGCCCCTTCTTGACCCCTCACCGACCTTGGCTAAGCCCTGGACAGGAGCCACGACCAAACAACCCCTTGGAACCCAAAACCGAACCTTTGATGACTTTGACAGCAAGTTGTGTGCAGCTTGTTGTCCAGGTTCGCGTGTGGCGTTTAGGTACTTAACTAGGACTCTAACTACCGTTTAAAATCGTGCCTAGACATGACCTATATCATGGCAGTCCCTAATCCATGCAAATACATGTTTTTGGTAAGAAAAACTCATGTTTTAGAACCCATACACATGGAGTTACGAAAATTTAACATGCTGCTATGTTTTTCAGAAAAATTCATGCATAAAACAAATAATATGATGTGTTGATGGTTTGAAGGAAGAGTAGGCGTGCCTTTGCGTATTTAACGCATGAAAACTTGTTGACGATTGCGAAGAACGGACGAGAACCGTGGCTATAAACTCCCTTAGCTTTCACCGAAGGTTTCTTCTTAAAATTTATGTGTGTGCCGTGTGTTTTCTCAAGTGTTTGGAAGAGTTTTGATGGCACAAAATACTGAAAGTGGCGTGAGAGAGTTGGCCGAATGGTGTGTGGGGTTTGGGGTGGGAATTACTTATTAAATACATAAAAATCAACTAATTAGGCCTTAAGCCTATCAAGCATCAATTAGGCCCAATAAAGCTAGATTAGGACTTAATTAAAACATTAAAATGATTTTGGTAAAAATAGTTTCTAAATTAAATAGTCGGGTTGTCAAAAAAAAAGTTTGTACTTTTGTTGAAAAACCAACACCGATAAAAATTA
>NC_133309.1:18956990-18961193 GCF_012295235.1 Primulina huaijiensis | reverse complement strand
CGAGAGAGTCTCGAGACCACCTATGAGGTATGGTCTGCTTCTTGAAGAGGGCCATGATGAGCCTATCCATGGATGTGATCCAAGGACCTTCAAAGAAGCGTTATCTGATGCCGATTCATCCAAGTGGCTTGAAGCAATGGAATCTGAGATTAATTCCATGCATTCAAACCAAGTGTGGAATCTCGTGGATCCACCTGTGGGAATTGTTCCCATAGGGTGTAAATGGATTTACAAGAGGAAACTTGGGGCGGATGGGAAGGTATTGACCTTCAAAGCGCGATTGTTGGCAAAAAGATATACTCAAAGACAAGGAGTTGACTTTGAGGAAACTTTTTCTCCAGTTGCAATGTTCAAGTCGATAAGGATATTGCTAGCCATAGCTGCATGGTATGACTATGAGATATGGCAGATGGATGTCAAGACAGCATTTCTTAATGGAGATATTAAGGAAGAGATTTACATGTCTCAACCTGAAGGGTTTACATCTGTCGGAAATGAGCATATGGTATGCAAACTTCAGAGATCTATTTATGGTCTAAAGCAGACATCTAGGAGTTGGAACCTCAGATTCGATGGTACAATCAAAGAGTTTGGTTTTACGAAGAATCCTGAGGAACCCTGTAGAGGCCTCTGAATTCGTGTTTGAAAATTTGCGAAAAAATTTAAAAATTTTCTCTTTAATTAAATAAAATGCCTCGTTCATAAATAAACTGATAAATAAAGTTTAATGTTCAAAAATAGCAGCGGAAGTAAATAATGTTTCAAAACGACAGCTTAAGATAATTCATTGTAATAAAATGAGTTTTCGCAAAAATAATAAATAAACTGATAAATGAGGCTCTCGGGTCCCACTACTGACGACTCGAGCTGGCTCACTGGTCCCCGCCCTCGATCCCGACATCCTCAGTACCTACAACAATCAAGTCTAGTGAGTTTAAAGTCTCAGCATGCATATATCGTAAATAACAAGTAAATAGATAATAATAAAATTGCATGCGAAGTGAAAATATCATGTCACGAGGAATTATAGTACATGCATAACTGAACTATAAATATCTTATCATGGATAATTATAAATACGTGTATAACTGAACTGAAAATCGTAAGTGAACTGTTAGCTCAATAGAGCTCTGTAATAAAATAGCTTGGATGATAATTTTGTTGAGATTATGTTCTACGCAAGTAGCCCCATGAACTGCACTGAACTGAACTGACCGGTAACTGATGACCGGGACCGGTAGCTGACGACCGGGTGAAATACTAATCGTCTGATCAGACTAATGCCACAGTATACTGGGTGGTGCACAACTGAACTGACCGGTAACTGGCTACCGGGTGAAGTAATAATCCCATGATAGTACAATGGCCATCACATAAATCTCAAAAATGAATAATTTCTATTTTTATGCATGTAATATAATTAAATAACATAATTAAATGTCATGTATTAATTTTACCAAATAGTTTGGATCGTTCCCAGGCTCGCTGCGACTTAAATCTAACATGAAAAATATGCAATTGATTTTTCTTGACCAAACTTTGTAATTGAATCCAAAAACGAGACAATTACGCCCACTGACTTAGTATTTAATCATGACTCTGAGCCAACCCGAACCAACACCGAACCAACGTTTAGTCATGATTAAAATACTCTTAAAAATGATGAAATAATGCTCCTAAATTTACAGTACTTGAAATTTAGTGAATGGAGACACNATAATTAAATAACGTAATTAAATGTTCTGTATTAATTTTACCAAATAGGTTGGATCGTTCCCAGGCTCGCTGCGACTTAAATCTAACATGAAAAACATGCAATTGATTTTTCTTGACCAAACTTTGTAATTGAATCCAAAAACGAGACAATTACGCCCACTGACTTAGTATTTAATCATGACTCCGAGCCAACCCGAACCAACACCGAACCAACGTTTAGTCATGATTAAAATACTCTTCAAAATGATGAAATAATGCTCCTAAATTTACAGTACTTGAAATTTAGCGAATGGAGACAAAAACGTGAAACGCTCTTTCGAGAGTCAATTTGGCACATTGCACCGTAAATTCTCGTACGACCTCTAAAATGATCCGAATCACAAACGGCCAAAAACTTGACCTTCCTAACTTGATGAGGCACTTTCTAGTCCAAGGCCATAGCTAAAAGCCAACCAAGAACCCGGAACTCGCCTCTGAACCGCAGCACGCTTGCTGTCCAAATTACAGCAGTTGAGCCTTCGATTTCTTTGCGTCGTTTTCGAGGCTACTGACCATTGGGGCTTGAACCACCAACTAGAACCTCTTACCAACATCATAAGGGAATTTTGGAACCATGGCTAAGGGCCCAAGGCCAGCCAAAATTCGAACCCTCCAATAACCAACCAAAAATTCCCACCCAAGAAGCAACCTGCGTGCGTGGGGTAGTTTGCTTCGCTTGTTGTCTCGCGTCATTCCAGTGGCCATTTGATTGACCATGGCTCGATCTAGACATTAAGGTGTATGGTATGAACCATGGCTAATGGCTAAAAAGCCAACCAAGATCCACAGCACACCCCAAACTCGACACTACACTTGCTGTAAACGAAGGGGCCGAAGGGGGAGGGGCTGTTCTTGCTTCTTTTGATTGAAAATCAATTCCACCATGGACCAAGCCTCAAAGGGGCGACTTGGTCATGTCTTAGACATGACAAGGAGATGTTCTAACCATGGTAATAGCCCCTAGGGCAGCCAAGATCAGCAACATCACCCTTGACAACAAAACTGAAAAAAATCAAACTCAATATGACACTAGTTTCACGCTTGCGGATTGGAGCATCTAACTCACGGTTTTGGGACATGAACCCTTGATCAAACTTGACCCTAACGTACCCTAGGACATAACCATAAGCAGCCTTGAGCGCCTGGAACGAGCCATACCCTGAAACCATCAAAACAACTACCAACGTGAAGCATGAGGGGAAGTAGAAAAATCTGTGCAGAATTTTGTTGTGTAGTTGCTGAAATATTTCGGTTTTTCTATTAAAAAAAAAAAAAAAATATGGTTTAAAAACATGTATATGACTTGATTGAAGAGTGAAAGAAAGATATAAACATGCCTGGAAATCGTTTGAAAGGAAAACGAATTAATACGACGATACGGCGCGACGGAAACAGAGTGTTCTTCTTTTGTTTCTTACTAGTTTTTCTCTCTTGTTCCTCCTTGTGTTAGCCACAATTTTTCTCTCTAATTTGCTCTGAATTTTGGTGATATGGTGAGGGAGAGAAGCCTAGGAATTAAATGGGAGGTTGCAAGATAAAAAAGAAGAGAATAATCTTGCTATCTTTTGAGTTGAGAGATAAGGGAAGTTGGTATGATATCAAGGGATTTGAGAGATTTTTTGAGGGGTGCATGACCGATTTCCTAGTCTAGGAGCAAGGGAGAAATAGCTTAATTAATAATTATTGGGAAGGTGAGGGATTTATCTCCCAAAAATAGATAAGTAAAGAATCAAGTGAAAGATTGCCAACTATTTTAAATTCTCACAAGGGTGGCCGATTTTTTTTTCTATCAATTATAGGTAGGGATATTGTTTAATCAATAATTATTAAGGATTAAAATGAAGGGAATTAACTATGCCATGAAAGGATTAAGGAAATATATCAAAGAAAATGAGTTGTCAAACTTTTTAAATCCTTAAAGTGAGGGGGCCGAATTCTACAAAATAAATGGAGGGAAAAATTGCTTAAATAATTTATTTTTAATCTTTATAGTTTTATCTACCCCTTAAGTATTTTAGTGAATTAAATAATTAATTTAGGGAGAATATTTTCTTGCATGCATGGCTAATCCTTTAAGTTTTAAAGGTAAATTTACTATCATGTTAAATTATAATTTCTTAATTAAAATAAGTCTAGATTAACTTATCTCAATTGGTCACATATTATATTTTAAGCTTTTAATTAAATTCTTGGATAAAAAGGAATTTATTTACTACTTATCTCCAATTAATTAAATAATTCCTTAAACTTCCTTTGTCATTAAAATAACTTATTCTTTATCTCAAATTAAGTCTAGGAATATTTTTTCATTATTAAAATTTATCTCATTACTCCAACTCCGGTCCGGCCTCACTTATTTAACTGAAAAGGTAGTAACTACTGCATGAAATAAATAAATTTAAAGAAAAGAATAAAATCATTTTAATTTAAATACTAGAATTATGCATG
>NC_133309.1:18952745-18955605 GCF_012295235.1 Primulina huaijiensis | reverse complement strand
ATTAGTCCTTATGACCCGGGACAACATTGAGACTCTATGTGCTAGAATTACACTTTGACTTGTTTACCGACTCTCATGGGGTCATCAGGTGGCAAGGTTGGGTGTTCTGTCGAAACATATAGGAGTCGATGCATTGTAGTCGGGGATTCACCGCTTACCTTCGGGTATGGATATCCTATGTGATTTCATGTGTATGTAGTTTGAAATATCTGATAAGAGTATGGTGGTAATTATGAAAGGGGTTTCATAGATTACACCATCGATGCAACTACGACATGACACATAGTATCGATTCATTGACAACTCTCGATATACCAATGGTTGTCGAATCGGTCGGGATATATGAGTTGAAGGGACCGTACTGTACGCTAACCATAATTGAATGGTTCTTGCAGGCACTATCATTTGATACATAGGGAATCATGTAAGAGATGCTGGTAGGCGGTTAACATGATTGGTTGGGTACTATCAGACTTGAGTCCCGACGTTCTTATTATCAAGGAGTTGATAAGTAAGAATGGAGCAATTGGAGTATGCTCAAATAAGAACATATTTAGTCCGAATCACATGGAGATATGAACCCACAGCTAGTTGTATCAATGAACCATTGAGGGCCACACAAGTACTAGCTTTCTAGATCCCGTTGAGAAGTAAAATAGTTCAATGTGTTGAACGGCTTATAAAGGAGTTTATAAGCGTAAGGAAAAATAAAAGTATGACTTCTATGAGGGAAATGTAACTTTTAATTTGTGGAAGTTTTCGTAAATTAAAAGTTGGCCAATTAACTAATGTATTTGAAAATTGTGATTTTCATGAACATTATTATGGACTAAATTAAATTAATTCAAGTGTTGAATTAATTAAACACTAGTGGACCTAGTAGAGTCCAAATAATTAAATTAATTCAAGTGTTGAATTAATTAAACACTAGTGGACCTAGTAGAGTCCAAATAATTAAATTAATTCAAGTGTTGAATTAATTAAACACTAGTGGACCTAGTAGAGTCCAAATAATTAAATTAATTCAAGTGTTGAATTAATTAAATAACATTGGATCGTGTAGAGTCCAATTGGAATAATTATTTAACTAGTAGACTTGAGTAAATTCAAGTAATATTTAATTAGTCTCAAATATGTTTGAGATAATTAAATTAAGTCCATGGATTTTTAATTGTTAAAAATCAAATAACATTGCATGCATGGGAGGTGAAAGGTTGGGAGACAACTTTTTCAATCTCCAAGGCTTGGTATGCTAAAAGTGTTTTAGCTTTTCCCACAACCAAGATAAGTCATCCCTCTCCCATTTTTACTAGCAATGGCCGAAATTTGAAAGACAATTCTCTCAAAATTTTTCTCTCATCTTGTTCTTCAATAGTTGGAGAAACAATTCTCTTCTCAAAGAAAAATGCCCTACATTTTCTAGTGCAAGTGTAAGGTGGATCTTTAAATTTTGGTGGTGGGCTTGATTTTGAAGAAAAGAAGCTTGTAGATTTGTCTTGCCTTGAAGAGCTTAGTTGTATGTCAACTAAGTTGGAGCCATCATCAATCTCAAGAGATTGATAGGTAAAATTTTATAAACACCCTATGTAAGACATATTGTGTTTTGTATTTGCTACACATATTAGTAGAGGATGTTCGAATTTCTTGTTGAAAAACAATTTTTAAAACTTCCGTTGCGCATTTGAACACACGTAACCGATCCCCTATCAATGTATACATTGTTTATACTGGGAAACATATTTCTCATCGGAGTATCCGGCTGTTGTTGTGTTTGTATGTGTGCATGACAACAGGTGGGACAGGATCAGGGTCGAGAAGAGCTTGAACGAGTGAACTTAGAGTGGTGATCCGGGCTTGATTGGAAGAAAAACTGGTTGTTTATCACTAGAAATATGATTGTGATTAATAAACACTAGTTGTAAGACTTTAGTTGGAACAAATTTGTATCGTTGATCTTGTTGGAGATATTACACTTGATCTTGTAAACAAAATAAGAAACATAACTACTTGTACTCTTGTATTCTTGTTATGAGATATGCACCTTATAAAAATAAAATTTCGACCTAGTTTAATTAATTGATCTATTTAATCCCAAGAATGATTAAGAAATTGAATTAGCTTATGGGTCCCCACATAGGTGGTTTTTACCGTTATTATGAATGAAGTTGTAACGTCTCGAAAATTCGAAGGTCCAAGTGAACCACATGCATGCAAGATTATCAAATTTCTTATGTATTTTAAATAAATTGTTTTAGTTGCATTTATTAAGTGTGGTAGACTTGTTTACATATTTAAAATATGATTTTCTATTAGAATGCATAAAACTGTGTTTTAAAGATTATTTGAGATGCGATCGAAAAAACAGAGACCGGGGACCATATTAGGGAAAATATTTTATTAAATATTTATTTTTAATGATTTAATGTGTGGTATATTTTAAATGAAATTTTCAAAAATGAATCGTTTTGAAGTGTTTTATACGCCGAGTCGTATTTATAAACGATATTCGATTTTCGATGAAAATATGAACTTTTCGATAACTCGGCTATTATTTTTCACAAACTTTCCTAAAAAAATATTTTAAATAATTACTAAAAGGCTTATTGGGCCTGATATACCTTGATTAATGGGCCTAGGCTTGCACTTGTATATTAATTAATAAATAAGGCCTTAAGCACTAACCTAAACATACTAAAACACACACACACTTCACCCTAAACCCTACTAGGACTCTTCATCAGCAAGAAGCACACACCACTCGAATTGGGAGGAAATTTATGCAAGGTTTGAAGGAAAAAAAAATTCAGCAAGCTTCCTCCCTTGTCTCTCCGCCGACGTTCTTCGCATCACAAGTCGTTTT
>NC_133309.1:18906186-18952547 GCF_012295235.1 Primulina huaijiensis | reverse complement strand
TCAGTCTATTGACTCAGCAAATCATAACCATAATAACGAGTAATACGCATACAATCACATGCAACTGTGAAAATATTTTTACTTAACATAACATTTCCTGAACATGCATAAACATAAACATTTTCCTTTTATCATAAACATATTCCATTTCATCACATACGTATACGTTTTCCTTTTAGATTATTGCAATTAAGCCCCTTAAATTCGATTATTTGCAATTTAGTCCCTCCAAATTTCAAAAATTTCTAATCATGCCCTCGGTTTTAATTTTCCTCAATTTTAAGCCCTAAAGCTTTCAATTGGAAATAATTACCTTCTTTGCATAATTAAGGCTCAAAATTCAAGTCCAATTCCTATGGTTTCCATTGTCATCCTTTGATTCCAACTAAGGTAGAGCATGCAACCTAATTTCCACTAGGTTATCCTTAATCTCATATCAATTTTAATAACCAATTTAACATTTCATGCAATAAAGCAATATAAAAACGTTAAATAACTAGGTTACCGGTGACAAAGGTCGTGTCTGGCTCCTCTTCAGCCTCCTCGGCATGCATAACATAAGCTCTTCCCACTGTAGGTGATTTCTTCTTTGGGCAATCCGCAGCTTTATGTCCTTCTTCCTTGCATATGAAGCACCTAAAAGTTCCCCACATGCACTTTCCATAATGTAAGCGGTTGCACTCCTTGCACAATGGTCCCTCTGCAGGTTTCGGTGCTCCAGGTTGTGGTGGTTTTTGTGGTCCTGACTTCTTTAATTGTCCTTGGGGCTTTTGCTGCCCCTGAGCTCTAGGAGGTCCCATATATGGCTTCTTATTCAGCTGAGAACTCTGCTGGTGTTGCTGTCTTTTGCGTTGAATCTCAAAATAATATCTTTCAAAGCTTGCTCGGCTTGAAATGCATAAGCAGTGGCAGCTGTTTCATCCATAGGTCGCATCATCTTCACCTCACGAGATATAATAGGTCGTAGACCATCCAGAAAGTGTTTAAGTGAAACGTCTGCTATTCGTTTTCTTAAAACGTGTAAGAAAAAAAAAATTTCTCTCCTTAATCTCCATGATTCAAAATATACATATATATAATTTAAAATACCTTGACACCATTTTTAAAATAAAACAACCAACTAACATTTAAAAATCAAAGGAAAATAGTTTGAATCGTAAAATCATTAATCGTTTTACCAAACCCAAAAATATTATTTGAAAAGTATAGCACGTACTATAACCTCTCAAAAATCTCTCATAAACATAAATAAATAGTCGTAAAATATTCTTGACATAAATCATAATCATAAACTAGTGCAAAAAACTAGCGTCGGTCCTAAGGTCATGTGCACCTCCAGTCCAGTCAGATCATCCATCAAGACCTCCATTAATATTAATATCATAATCAACTGCATCAATCACACCTAGTGAGTCTAAATACTCAACATCCCATAATCTTGATAACAACACAATACATATACAAATCACATACAACAGCGAAAAATACTTGTACTTAAAATATCGTTTTCATGAAGATGCATAAACTTTAAACAATAACATTTTCATAAACATTTTCATAAACTTTTCATGAACATTTTCGTAAATATTTTCGTATCATCATATCCATATCCACATCCGTATCCATATCCATATTCGTATCAACATATTCATATTCTTATTCCTTTCGTTGAATTCAGATCGATAATTGTGACACGTATTCGTATTCGTATTGGGCGATGGCTCCATCTATAAAAACCACAGTACTGGGCAGCGAGGACACCGGCAAACTCTCACATGTCAACTGGGTATTAGCCAACATATTAACGTATTCGTATTCGTATTCGTATCAATGGAAACACGATCGTCGGGCTCCCACTGGGACCATAACCCTCACGATATCTCCAACATATTTAGTCACAATTACTTCACTTCCTTCAACGTTTCATATTCTCATCACTTAATAAAAATTAAACATGCATATAACGTTTTTCTTTTCAACCAAGCATGCAACTTATCTTTTAAATGTCAATATAAAATCATAAAAATCCATAAACATTTAAAAATCATAATTTAACATATTAAATTCATAACCTTCCATAAACATTTTAAAATAAACATTCTAACAGATTAAAAATTCGTAAATATTTAAAATAAACATTTTAATATATAAAAAACATAAAAACCATAAACGTTTTAAAATCAACATTTTAATATATTAAATCATAAACAATTAAAATAAACATTTAAATCATAAACATTTAAAATAAACGTTTTGACATATTAAATCATAAATATTTAAAATAAACGTTTTGATATATCAAATCATAAAAACATCCATAAACATTTAGAACCAATTTTTTAACATATTAAAAATCCATAAACATTAAAAATAAACGTATTAACATCCTAAAAATTAATAAACATTTAAAATCGACATATTAACATATAAAAATTCATAAACATCGATAATCATTGAAAATAATCATAGTAGCATATAAAACAGCATTCAGTACACTGTCATGACGTTTACTAATTTTTAGGTGTAAAATGACCGTTTTATCCCTGGACTTAAAATTTCACGTTTTTTACTTTTTCTTAATTTCATTGACTCTAACATGTCCCAAATAATTATTTAAGCATGAATTGAAATTCTCATAATTTTATTTAGCTTAAATACTAGGTTTTTTAATTAATTCGTAATTAATCGTTTTAAAGGCGTTTTAACCCCGAAAAATTCCAAACTTTAATATAAAACTTCTAAATTCAAAACTTAGAATTTTTATATTATTTTAGCCCTCTTGAACCATGACTCGACCCCCGTGAGCTGTGTTTCAAATTATTTAACCATTAGAAACCCTAACTTGACCCAAACTAGGAACCCCAGAGCCATCTTCGATTTCTCTCGAGCCACCCTCGAACCATGTTGGACCAGACCCTGACCAACCTCCTAAGGCACCTTACTGGACCCTTGGAACCCACGGACAGGACAACTAGGCTCGAACCGAAGCTCCCCAACCAAACACATCAGTTGGCCGAGAACTCCCTTAATGCATGGACTCTATGTTTTGGTACCTAGAACTCTAGCCGACCGAGCCACCCTTGAACCAACCTATTGTGCACTCACCTAGGACCGCAAAGAGTCACCCTAGCACAGCCCGAGCCCCCTCGCCAAGCCCTTAACTCCCCTGAAACCTGGCAACCCTGCGCGACTTCACTTGCATCACTCGGGTAGGAGTCCTTGTCAGCAAGGACTCCTCCCATCCCACTTAACTCGAGTCCTAGCATGGCTAGGACCCTAACCTGGACTCCCCCACGGCCCTGGCTAGCCCTGGCCCCAATCCAAGATCAAACCAAGCCAACATGAGCAAAACCGAGCCCCCATGTTCTCCTAGTGCAGAAAGTGGTTCCAACTCGTGTTCGGTTTGGTGTGCGATGTTGTGGGGTGTTCTTAGGACTCTAAACCTGCGTAAAACCGTGCTTGTACATGTCCTAGTCATGGCAGCCTCCTTAACACAATTAAAACATGAATTTGAAATCAAATAATCCAAGTTTAGAACACATGTGCATGTAGTTTCAAAAATCCAGTTTGTGTGCCATGTTTTTCTTAAAAAAATATGCTTAAACAAATATTATGGTGTGATGATGTTTGAAGGAAAGAAATATGTGTGCCTTTGCGTATTTTACGCACGAATAATCGTCGACAAATCGAAGAACGACGGCTTNTGTTCTTAGGACTCTAAACCTGCGTAAAACTGTGCTTGTACATGTCCTAGTCATGGCAGCCTCCTTAACACAATTAAAACATGAATTTGAAATCAAATAATCCAAGTTTAGAACACATGTGCATGTAGTTTCAAAAATCCAGTTTGTGTGCCATGTTTTTCTTAAAAAAATATTCTTAAACAATTATTATGGTGTGATGATGTTTGAAGGAAAGAAATATGTGTGCCTTTGCGTATTTTACGCACGAATAATCGTCGACGAATCGAAGAACGACGGCTTGATTAATTGGTTCAAAAATCCAAATTATTTTTCGATATGGATAAAAGAACTTCCTATGTTATACTATTCAAGTCTCGACTACGATTTGATTTTCCCTTGATTTTATGTGTGGGTTCCGTAAGTTTGTATGTGTGAAGGGAAGATTTTGATTTGTTGGGGGAAGTGGGACGTGTGTTATATGAATTGAGGTGGGGTTATTTGCATATTATATAGTTAATTACACTTTAATCATGCTTAAAGCCCATTAGGTAGTTAATTAGATCCAATTAAGCTCATTAGTGATTAATTAAAATATTAAAAATAATTTTTCTTAAATAAGTTGGTGAATTTATTAGCCGGGTTTCCAAAACGTTCGTATTTTTGTTGAAAATCCAACACGATAAAAATTACGTCTCAGCGTATAAAATCACCTCAAAACTTCTTATTTTCAAAAATAATAAAAAGCATCAATCATATTTTAAATAATTAAAAACAATTATTTAATAAAAACATTTTCTATTTTTCAGCCATCGGTCTCCGTTCCTGGATCGCAACTAGAATTACCTTTAAAAAATACATTTTAATGCAACTATGTAGAAAAATATATTTTAAACATGCAAATATGCACAACATAATTAATTCATGTAATTAAAACATTTAATTAAAATACAAAAAAATTTAATAACTTGCGTGCATGTGGTTCGCGTGGACCTTCAAATTTTCGGGACGTTACAATCTTCCCCCCTTAAATTGAATTTCGTCCTCGAAACTCTCTTATCCTTAATAATCAAAAGTTTAGATTCAGTTCTAGTATCCCAAAAATACACGCTTCCGCTGCGCTACTCTGATCAAACTTAAGTTCTAGAATGTCCTTACGTCTCCTTGATCCCAATTAAATTTTCCTTCTAAATCCTAATTTGCGAATTGCAACTTAAAAAGACTCATAATGACTTAGTGTTGTTACTATTATAACCTTGAATTTCAATTTTTCTTACAATTCTCAATATTAAAAAACGAATATTCATACTTATCGTATATTACTTTCTTATGTTTATACCCAAAATGTTCATCAACTTATCATATTTCAACCTTAAAATCTCAAATGCATCCGCTAACGCTTAAATTTTCAAGCTTAATATCGATTCATCCTTAAAAATCCTTGATTAAAATTACTTATAATCTTATAACCCAGATATCCCGAGGTTCTAAATAATCTTAAAAGTCTAAATCATCGAAGATTCTTATCATTTAACCCATTCAATTTTCACTTACTGCTAAACTAGTGCCCAAATTCCTCAATAATTGCAAAATAAATTCTTAATTTCCTCAAAAATTATCCAATTGGTCCTAAATTTCAAAAAAAACCTACGATTAATCCATAAGTTCTTAGCATTATTAATTTCCTCCTACAGGTTTCCCATAACATAACTTTCGAAAATTTTAAACTTATTTACTCAAAATCGATTCTTATAACCAATCTTACCTTTCATCAAACTTCAAATCCCAATTTATACATTTCTATACTCCCAAAGATCATCGTCGTCTTCGAATCATTATTCCTTACGTCTAATTCCCAAAATTAACTCAACTAGTAACCATGAGTCATCAGTATTTTCTTAGAAAATCTACGTGTCCCAAAGACATTCATAATATTCACGACTAACTTATGACCCAAAAAGTAAAACGTCAATACAAAAACCCAAAAATCCACATAGTCAAATTCCACTATGAAGCCAACATGCGTTGAAATCAAATAATTTCTTATCTCATATTGTATCACGTATAGAAATTCTAAAGCATATAAATCAAATATGATCATAAAGCTATTAAACATATGACANAAAGCTATTAAACATGTGACATGAACATATAATTCATGTACTTATGCAGATAACATCATAAAATCATATAAAGCATTTAAACTTACAAGTTTGAGGCTTGACGACTGAGCTTCCCGGCACTGACGGTGGCATAACCCTTTACAGGACCTTTGCTCTGATACCAACTGAAACGTCTACTATTCGTTTTCTTAAAACGTCATAGAAAATTTTTTTTTCTCTCCTTAATCTCCATGATTCAAAATATACATATATATACTTTAAAATACATTGACACCATTTTTAAAATAAAAAAACCAACTAACATTTAAAAATCAAAAGAAAATAGTTTGAATCGTAAAATCGTTAATTATTTTACCAAATCCAAAAACATTATTTGAAAATTATAGCACATACTATACCATCTCAAAAATCTCTCATAAACATAAATAAATAGAGAGGTCGGCTCTGATACCAACAGTAACGCCCCAGATTCGACGACTATCCTCACTGTACCAAGAAGAGTCTTTTCAGCGTGCTTATGTCCTCACTCACACGCACCCTAGGAAACTTCCCAGGGGTCACCCATCCCAGAATTTTCCCAAGTCAAGCACGCTTAACTAAGGTGTTCTTATGTGATGAGCTACCGAAAAAAGATGCACCTTCTTGATATGAGTACCACAAATCAAATCTTTTAAGCCTTCCTCAACTGTACAGTCCCATACCTGAACAGTTTCAAAATCCCTCTCCTTCCGGTATAAGATAGGTTCATTCATGTTCCCTCCATCTAAAAGCCTGCCAGGAGCCGTTCATTGTCCGTGCAACCTCATGGCACCGGCGACCATCCCCCGCCCTCTTCGGCCTCGAGCCTCACAGTGACCCTGTTCAGTTCTCTGTAATCGATGCAGAGTCACATGCTGTCGTCTTTCATCTTCACAAACAGTACCGACGTGCCCCATGAAGGAAAACTCGGTCAAATGAAACCTTTGTCCCACAAATAATGAATATGATCTTTCAATTCTTTCATCTCCGTAGGTGCTAGACGATAGGGTACCTTAGAAATCTGCAATGTACCTGGCATCAGCTCAATAGAAAAGTACACCTCTCTATACGGTGGAATGCCAAAAACGTCCTCAGGAAAGACACTAGGAAAATATCTGGAGATCTCGACGTCCTCCAGTATCAGACTGGCTAGCTCAAATACTGACACAATAATCGCCAGAAAATCTTGGCAGCCTCTCTTCATCAGTTTCCTCACACAGATAAATGAAATTATGTGCGGCATCTGCTTGTTCCTTGCTACCTCAAAAATTAAAGATTTCACGCTGGACAGTCGAACAGAACAGATATCGAAGCTCCATTTGACAAAAGCCAGTCCATGCCCATAATATTGTCAAACTCAAGCATCGGTAGCACAATCAGATCTGCCTGAACAGCATTCTTCTGCAATCGAAGCTTCAATTTCTTCACTATCCTCAAAGTAAATATATGATCCCCCGGAAGGAATCGAAACTTTGAAGCCCAAATCCATGGCCTCTAGTACAATTCCTAATCGCTTGACAAAAGTCTCGGATATAAATGAATGTGTTGCCCTTGAATCTAGCATTGCATAGGTGGCTACACCTGAAATAAATATCCTTCTTGTGAAAAAATATACCATCAAATCTGTTCAAGCTTAATAAATTCAAGAGATTCTAAAAATACAACCCATAATTACCTAAAATTATCAAATTAAATCCCAAGTATTACTCGAATTTACACGCATTTCCCAACCAAAATTTCGGAATTAGTACTATGGTCCTTGAAAATTTCGATTTCGACCCTAAATGTTCGGCTATTTGCAGTTTAATCCCTCAAAATTCTTAAATTAAATCAATTCAATCCTTAAATTTATCAAATTAGAACATACCACCTAGTTTCCTAAGTTCTCGGTTCCAAAATTAGTTCTACTAACCAACTTAACTTTTCATGCAATCAAGGCAACTTTTAAAAGAAATGCTAAGCAAATAGGTTACCAGTGATCAAAGTCGAGTCGGGCTCAGCTTCTTCCTCCTCTACGTGCATGACATAGGCCCTACCAGTAGTTGGCCCCTTGTTCCTTGGGTAGTCTGCAACTTTTTGGCCCTCTTCCATGTGATGAAGCAATCCCCACATGCATTTATCGTAATGGAAACGGTTGCACTGATTGCAAGGCTGCCTCTCCTCTTGTCTCATGGAACCTGGATTCTGAAGGGGCTTCTTAATATTATTAAAAATGATTTAATTTTTTAAAAAATGTTAGAGTTCAAATTATTTTACAAGTCGAGCTCGATTTTTCCCAGGAAGCCGGTTTTTGGCAAACAAGGAGTTTTTAAAATATCAAAATATTATTTTTGGGAAAATAATTTTATAAACTTTTATGTTTTAATTAAATAAGAGTTATTAGACCCTATTTAGTTAAATTAAGAAGGGCCAATTGCTCCTATACTTGGAGGCCCAAAACCAAAGCCCATTAGCATGCAATTAAATCTATAAATAAGTAAACCAAGTGTTTATTCACCCCATAAACACTTCAAACCAGCCGAAAATACACAACAACACACACCACAATTTTCAAAAAATAGGAAGGAGGGAAAGATATGATTCTTCGTCGCCGGCCGTTCTTCTTCGTACCCTCGCCAACGATCGTGCATTCGAGCATTTTAAACGCAAATGCACATTTTATAAACCTTTTTATACATCATAAAAATCTTAATATGCATGATTTAATTGTTTATGCATGAAAAAAATAGGTGTTTGAATATTTTTACAGCGGAACGTTTATTTTAAAAAATACGATGATTATATGCTCGATATGAAAAACGTTATGAATCCAAGGGTTAAGATACTAATATAAGATGAAATATAATTAAAGGGAAATTAAAGCTGGAAAACCAAGGGAACAAATCAGGAGAGAAGCCAAGTGTTCACGGGTTTTGCAAGGTTCAAGGGACTCGGCTAGGGTGCATGGGGTGATGGGGCTCGACCAGGTCTTGAGGTTGTTGCGTATGGGACGTGGTTAAGTTCGAGTCCTAGCCATGGGAAACGTAGGGAAGAGTCCACAGGAGTTGGGACCCTTCCCCATGCGTTCAAGGGAAGTCTCGGGTTAGAGGGCTCTCAGCTCGATATCAGGCTAGGCTAGGGGGTCTGAACGATGCCTTGGGATGCTCCAGTGAGGATTAGTAAGGACTGGGCTTGGTGGTCGCCTGGGTAGAAGCCTCCACGCAAGGATAGTAGCAGCATCATGGGGGAGGGGCGCGCGGCTCTTGTATCTTCTTGCAGCAGCTTCGTACGTGGGTTCAGGGGCTTGGGATGGGGTGGCTTGGGTCTGGGCATGGTCCAGGGTTGGTGAGGGTCCGAGGTGATCGCTGGATAAGTGGTTAGAAGAGTCCTAGGCGAGAGGGAAGCTAACGTGCGCAACTTTGTGTCTTCTGTCAAGGAGAGTTGCGGGAGCTAGGATCATGTCCTAAGGGTCAGGGTTGGTCAGGAGTGTTCTTAGATGTGTTGGCTCGGGTTTGGCTCAATGTGGCTCGGGCGTGGCTCGAGTAAATAAAGAGATGGCTTGGTGTTTTCGAGTGAGGGTCTTATTTCGAAATTAAAAGAATAAAATTGGAACCATGGGTCCACGAGTGTGGTTCATGGCTCACAAGGATAGTATAGGTAATAAAAAGTCTATGTTTAAAATTTGAGAATAAAATATTAAGTTTTGAATTTATTCGATAATTAAACGCCTCACGAATTGTTAATTAATTAATTAATTAGAAAACCTTGAATTTGGCTGAATAAAATTATGAAAAATTATATTTAAGCATAATTAATTATTTGGGATAAGTCAATGTCATTAAAAGTAAGAAAAAGATAAAATCGAGAAATTTTGCGTTTAGGGGCAAAACAGTCATTTTATACTTGGAAAAAATACGTAAAAGCTTGGCAGCGTCCCGAAGGATCATAATGCACGTTAAATGATATTCTATAATTTAAAATGATGATTTTTATGAAGATATGATATTTTATGATTTATGGTAAAGCTGTGCAATTTTTACTGTTAAAATGCTATTTTTGAAAGTTATGGTGTTTTATGCTTTTAAAAGAAAAGGAAAAATATTTTGAGTGATGCGAATTGACTGTGACAAATGATATATGATTTTGTGGGGATGTCGTGAGGAAAAAAGCCCCAGAGGGAGTCCATTTACGGAAGAAGGCCCCAGAGGGAGCCCATTTGTGGGAAAAGACCCTAGATGGAGCCCGTCTATGGGAGAAGGCTCTCGAGGGAGCCCGATGATCGTATTTCTACTGTGGAGCCTAGTGCCCACCCCCATGGACCATGTGGAGCTGAAGACTGATCAGTCGACCAAAGGATAAAAGCTAGTCACTTTCAAGTATCAAACTTCACCCAAATGATAAATGATTGAAAGCTTTACGATTAAAATGATTTATTATATATGATTTATGCTTAAAAGCTTTTTAAATGATTTATTTATGCTTAAATGATTTTTAATGGTTATTTATGCTCAAAAGCTATTTTAAATAAAAGTATGATTTTAAATGTTTGTGATTGTATATGTATTATTTGCTATTCATGTTTAGAACGAGTGCTGAGTCATTAGACTCACTAGGTTTGTATGATGCAGGATTTGATGATATATGGGAGGCGCTGACGATTGAGTGGATCGAGTGCTGCAGTACACTCTCGAGAGACCTTTATGTTTACACACTAGCTTGATAGAAAAAAGATTTAAAAAATTTATTGTTAATGATTTTAGTAGAGATATTTTTATGCTTTATTTTATTTTTAGTTGTTCTTCTTGAATGGTCGACGTAGGATTTTTGGTTAGTTGACGATTTAGATATTTATTTTACGTACAAGAGATTTCAAAGGTTGATTAATTATGATTTATGAAAATGTTAAGTTATTCATTATTTTTGAGTTTAAGATTTAAAAAAGAAAGTAGAGGTCGTTTCAGGTGGTATCAGAGCCAAGGTTTTTCTTAAAAGATTGTGTATTGTCACTCCGAGAAGCTCAGGAAATGACGCCTTAAATATGTGAGTTTTGACTGCTTTATATTTTATATTATAAAATTCTTTTAAACGCTTTTATGATACATGATATAAATGTTAGTTGGATGTTGGATAGTGGAATTGATTGGGTTCATGAAGAACATAGAAGAGAAGAGGTTGCATGCTCTACCTAAATTGGATTTAGGAGACGGTATTGATAAATTTTTGGATAGAAATACGATTTTCAAGATTGTGAGGACCGAATTGAAGAGTAATATTTAAGTTAGAGGTTAAGTTTGAGGTGGATGAGGGAATCTAAGCTTAGCAATCATCAAGTCAAGGAAAATTTCGAGAACGAAATTCTATTTAAGGGGGGGGAGATTTATAACGTCCGAAAAACCAACCTACGTAAACCACATGCATGCAAATTATTTTAAATTGCTTAATTGTTTTATTTAATTGATTTTAAATGTTTGCATAATATTTATTAAATGATTAAAAGTATGATTGCATGATTAAATGATTATATGACATGATTTCAAGAAATTGAAGGATTTTACCCGAATATTTGATAATAGGCAGGGGAAAGAAGACCGGGGACGACCAATACAAGAATATTTATTTTACATTAAATGTTTTCAAGGATTCTTAATAAGATTAAAAATGATTTAATTTTTCTAAAAATGTTAGAGTTCGAATTATTTTACGAGTCGAGCTTGATTTTTCCCGGGAAGACAGTTTTGGGCAACAAGGAGTTTGTAAAAGATCAAAATATTATTTTTGGAAAACAAATTTTATAAAATTTTATGTTTTAATTAAATAAGAGTTATTGGACCCTATTTAATTAAATTAAGAAGGCTCAATTGCTCCTATACTTGGAGGCTCAAAACTAAAGCCCATTAGCATGCAATTAAATCTATAAATAAGTAAACCAAGTGTTTATTCACCCCATAAACACTTCAAACCAGCCAAAAACACACAGCAACACACACCACAATTTTCGAAAAATAGGAAGGAAGGAATGCTATGATTCTTCGTCGTCCGGCCGTTCTTCTTCGCACCTTCACCAACGATCGTGTATCGAGCGTTTTAAACGCAAAGCCACGTTTTTAATCCTTTTTAAACATCATACAAATCATAATATGTATGATTTAATTGTTTATGCATGAAAAAAATAGGTGTTTGAATATTTTTACGGCGGAACGTTTATTTTCAAAAATACGATGATTTTACGCTCGATATGAAAAACGTTATGAATCCAAGGGTTAAGCTACCAATATAAGATGAAATATGAATGAAATATGAAAAAATTAAAGGGAAATTAAAGCTGGAAAACCGAGGGAACAAATTAGGAGAGAAGCAAAGTGTTCATGGGTTTTGCAAGTTTCAAGGGACTCGGCTAGGGTGCATGGGGTTGTGGGGCTCGACCAGGTCTTGAAGTTGGTGCGTATGGGACGTGGTTAGGTCCTAATAGAGTCCTAGCACAGCTAGGACTCAAGGGAAACGCTAGGGAAGATTCCACGGGAGTTGGGACCCTTCCCCATGCGTTCAAGAGAAGTGTCAGGTTAGGGGGCTCTCGGCTCGGTATGGGGCTGGGCTAGGTGATCTGGACGATGCCTTGGGATTGTCCAATCAGGGTTAGGAAGAGCTGGGCTTTGTGGTGGTCAGGGTAGATGTAGAGCCCAAAATCAGTACACGTAAAACCCATGCATTTATTTAATTGTTAAATTATTTAATTAAGTTTAAAATAATTTTAGCGGTGCATGATTTATGAATTTGCATTATTTAAATTATTTATGTTTATGTGATGCACATTAAAATGTTTTCCTGAGTTTCATGTTTCTGGCGATTATTCGATGCGGGATTGAGGAAAAGAGACCGGCGACAATTTTGGCTATTTTAAAATGTGTTATTTTATATAAAGTTAGGAAAGGGACATTTTAAATGATTTATTTAGTTTTTAGCATTTTTAAAGCTTAACCTAATTTATTAGGTGATTTTAAGGTTTTAAACTTTTAAAGATTTTCGATTGTGTATTTTAATTTTAAATATTAGATTGTTAGTAAAGTTAATAGTGGGTTAGTATTTTAATTAATATGTTAATTGTTTCATTCTTCTCATTTCCTTTTATTTAAAAGAAAACTTAGTTCTAAGAGTTTACAGCAGCTGCCCCTTCCTCTGTAATTTTCCAGCAATCCCTCGTCCATTTTTCTTCAAGAAAATTGTGCCACGATTCGTCCCGGATCGGACTCGCATCTCTCCGCTTCGGTATCGTCGTTTCATGAGTTAAATCATCTAAGGAATGTATAATCTCTTGTTTTTGCATTGATCTTGTCATATTATATGTTTTGATATTATTTATGCGTAAATATTCGTGTATGTTGTGCTAAGTTTTAGCAAAAATTAATTGGATTGAATTTGAAACAATTTTTAGATCTCAAAATCGGATGTTGCTATCATTTCGTGTACTGTTCATTTTTGGTTTATTTTCTGGAAAAATAGTCAACATATAAAACATAGTACTTTTTGATACCTTCGATTTGACAGTAAATTCGTAATTTTTGGACAAGCAAAGAGTGTGTTATGATTGTTTTCGTGGGATTGCTCAAACTGTGATTTTATGAAAATGTGTTCTTGACGTATTCTTGAGAATTGTTTGTTGAAGGCTTCGTTGGGAATCATCGAGTGATCGCTGCTGCATTTAAATATATTGAGTATGATGTTTGTACGATTCTTGGTGCTTCGTTTCGTGTCGTTAGACACTTGGTTGCATTAGAAGTTGTAGGAAGCGTTTTAGTGTTAAATATTCGGGTTTATTGGTTTTTTGCGTTGTATGTTGTGTGGCGTTGTTTTGGGACGTTTGTGTGAGTTTGAATCATTGTCATAGCGTCATAGGATGAGTCTCATTACATCGGTTCGAGTCGTTTGGGCGTGGCTTCGAAATTTCATCAAATGTGTTCATTGGGTTGGTTGTGCGCAGGGTTAGCGCTGCGCAGCGCCCGTCCTGCGGAGCACTAGCGCCGCGGCGCTGACTTTGTGGCGCCGCAGTGCTAGAGGCTACGTCTCTGCTAGCACCGCGGAGCTAGGCAGCGCTGCAGCGCAGCAAGGCCCAGTGCCTAGGCACTTGAACATGATTTTTAAATCACTATTTTAGGCTCATATCTTCTATGTTTTGGGAAATGTTCACACATCATTTTAGGAGTTGTTTCAGGGGTTGAGATCATGGTTTATTACGATGATTAAACGAGGTCAAGTCTCGAGTATTTTGGAACGTCATAAGTAATTTGTCGTTTCGGGTGGTGAGCATGACTCTTACGTTTAAGTTATGGAAATTAAGTGTTTGAAAATGCGTTAGTATCTGCAGCAGTAGGTCGGGCGAGATCCAACGAATCCCTCAATGCCATGTAAGTATGTTCGACATGCAAAAAAAAATATTTTATGTTTTTGAGGTATGCTAAATGTCTTGTGACCAAATATGAACGGGTTTGGAAGTCGGTGAACGTGGCCGAAGACCTCTCCATCCCGGTAAAGCATAACCGAGTTTAGATCAGGATTGGAAAGCGGTAAAGCATGACCAGGGACCAATACACCCTNATGACCAGGGACCAATCCACCCGGTAAAGCATGACCGGGGATCTCATGTATGCGATAGTGGACATCCCTACCAACCCAGTACTGTAGTTTAGTCTGATCAGGCGCATTTATTTATGGGTCACTTGCTTTGAACCATATTTCTACGCAAAAATGATGAAGTTATGTATGTTCAAGTATGTATGATGCAAGCATGTTTATGAAAAGTTTTACGATATGTTGGCACGTCTATGTTATGTAAATACGTTCAAGTTTCATTAGGTACGCTGTACTTTAAAATGCATGTAGTTTTATTATGTAGTACTTGTTAACTCCAGTTTATACATGTTGAGTCTTTAGACTCACTATACTTGATCGATACAAGTGAGGACGAGTATGAGTAGACGAGGGGTGGGGACCAATGAGCCGGCTCGATCTGCGTAGGAGGCTAAACCCGAGGACCGTCTATGTTTTTTTAAGAATTTATGTATGTTGTTTCAAATACTCTGATTTTTCAGGAGATTGTTTGCAATGTTTAAACAAACCTTGTTGATGATTATTTTACATCAAATATTTTAAGACGAGCAGATTATTTTTATCGCAATTTGAAAGTTAATTATTTATTTAAAAAAATTTATTTTTCCGTAATTTTTATGTGTGTTACAACTATGTACGTTACAGTAGAAGCCTCCACGCAAGGATAGCAACAACAGCGTGGAGGAGGGGCGCGCGGCTCTTGTATCTTCTTGCAGCGACTTCGTGAGTGGGTTTAGGGGCTTGGGATAGGGTGGCTCGGGTCTAGGAGTGGTCCAGGGTCGGTGAGAGTCCGAGGTGATCGCTGGTTAAGTGGCTAGAAGAGTGGGATTCTTCTAGCCACTTAACCAGCGATCACCTCGGACCCTTACCGACCCTGGACCAGGAGTCCTAGGCGAGAGGGAAGCTCACGTGCGCAGCTTTGTGTCTTCTATCCAGGAGAGTTGCGCGAGCTAGGTTCATGTCCTAAGGGTCAGGGTTGGTCAGGAGGGTGCCTAGATGGGTTGGCTCGGGTTTGGCTCGGGCATGGCTCGAGTAAATAAATAGATGGCTCGGTGTGTTCGAGTAAGGGTCTTATTTTGAAATTAGAAGAATAAAATTGGAACCATGGGTCCACGAGTGTGGTTCATGGCTCACAAGGGTATTTTAGGTAATAAAAAGTCTATGTTTAAAATTTGGGAAGAAAATATTAAGTTTTTAATTTATTCGGGAATTAAACGCCTCACGAATATTAGAAAGCCTCGAATTAAGTTGAATAAAATTATGAAAAAATATATTTAAGCATAATTAATTAATCGTGATAAGTCCATGTCATTAAAAGTAAGAAAAAAGATAAAATTGAGAAATTTTACATTTAGGGCAAAACGATCATTTTACACTTAGAAAAAATACGTAAAAGTTTGGCAGCGTCCCGAATGATCATAATGCATGTTAAATGATATTCTATGATTTAAAATGATGATTTTTATGTAGATATAATATTTTATGATTTATGGTAAATCTGTGCAAATTTTACTGTTAAAATGATATTTTTGGAAAGTTGTGATGTTTTATGCTTTTAAAAGAAAAGGAAAAATATTTTGAGGAATGTGAATTGACTGTGACAAATGATATATTATTTTGTGTTAATGTCGTGAGGGAAAAGGCCCCAAAAGGAGCCCATTTACGGGAGAAAGCCCAAGAGAGAGCCCATTTGTGGGAAAAGGTCCCAGAAGGAGCTCGTCTATGGGAAAAGGCCAACGAAGGAGCCCGAAGATCGTATTTCCACGGTGAAACCTAGTGCCCACCCCCATGGACCATGTGGAGCTAAAGACTGATAAGTCGACCAAAGGATAAAAGCTAGTCACTTTCAAGGATCAAACTTCACCCAAATGATAAAAAGATTAAAAGCTTCACGATTAAAATGATTTATGCTTAAAAGTGCTTAAATGATTTTAAATGGTTATTTATGCTCAAAAGCTATTTTAAATAAAATTATGATTTTTAAATGCTTGTGATTGTATATGTATTATTTGCTATTCATGTTTAGAACGTGCTGAGTCATTAGACTCACAAGGTTTGTAAAATGTAAGATTTGATGATATATGGGAGGCGCTGACAATTGAGTAGATTGAGTGCTGCAATACTGTAGTGCCCAAAATCAGTACACGTAAATTTAATGCATTTAGTTAATGGTTAAAATCATTTATTTAAAATTTAAAAGTTATTTAATGATGCATTATTTTATTCAAATTGTATTATTTTAAATTACTTATGTTTATGTGATGCACGTTAAAATATTTTCTCGAGTTTTATGTTACAGGCGATGATTCGAGGCGGGATCGAGGAAAAGACCGGTGACGATTCTTGGCAAAAATTTTAATGCGGTATCTTATTTTAAGTTGAGAATTGGGCGTTTTAAATAATTTATTTAATTTCATCATTTTAAAGCCTAATTATTTATGTGGTGATTTAGAAATTTAAAACCTTTAGAATTTATCCATGTTGTGTTTTAAATTTTAATTTGAGATGTGTAGTAAATTATAGGGGGTTAATATTTCAATTAGTATTTTAATTAACACGTAATTAGTCAATTAAGCACTAAATTACCCTTAATTACCTACACCACTCACGCCACACACACACTACACGTTTTACACACACCCATTCACGTTTACACACACACACAATTTCATTCCACCTTCACTTTCATTTATTAAAAGAAAAACCTAGGGTTCTTCTATCTTTCAGCATCCGCCCCTTCCTCTGAAATTCCAGCAAGGTTTTGTTGTGTTTTCTTCAAAGAAAATAGTGTCACGTTCGTCCCGGATCAAGCCTCACTCCGTTTCCGCGTCGATATCATCGTTTTGGTACTTTTAATTATCAAAAGGCATGCATATACTGTTTCTTTCTGCGTCGATCATGTCATAGTATGCGTTGCAATGTATTTTGTATGAAAATCATGTGAATGTTGTGTAGAAGTTTGAGCAATTATGTTTAGATCACGTTTGAAACCGTTTTTGGATCTAAAATCACGTTTTTTGCTGTCTTTTTAAATACTGAGAAATTTTGGTCATGATTTCGAGAAACTTTCAACACAAAAATCGTAGAAATTTTTGATACCTTCGATTTGATATAAAATTCAAAAATTTTGAATAAAAATTGAGTGAGTTATGACCGTTTTAGTGGGACTGCTCAAACTGCGTTTTTCAGAAAAATATGTTATTGATGAATTCTTGAAGTTTTATTGTTGCAGGCTTCTTTGAGGATCGACGGGTGATCGCTGCTGCGTATAGGTATATTGTTAATGATGTTGGGATGGTTATTGACGTTTCGTTTTGTGTCGTTAGGCACTTGGGAGAACGAGTAGTCGTAAAAACTATTTTGGCGTCAACATTTGAGGTTATGGGTTTTATTGTATTGCGTGAGGTGCGTCGTTTCTTTGGGAATGTTTGGGACGTTTTGGGGAGTCGAGTTAGTGACATGGTGTCCTAAGATGAGTCTCGAGGCGTTGTTCATTGTCTGTGTAATCGAAGTTGGAGAAAATTAGCTTCTAAGTCGCAGGTCCAGTGCACTCGGCGCCCGAGCGGTAACATAGTACCGCCCGAGCGCCACTCCTTCATTCCGAGGGTAGGCGTCCAGTATACCTGGCGCTCGAGCGGTAATATATTACCGCCCGAGCGCGGCCCCATCTGTAGGACATGTTTGGTTTCCACTTAGTTGTAGGTTCAAATAGTGAGTTCTTGTCTTTTATTGTTGGGAAATGTTCACACAGCACTTTAAGTATTGTTCGGGGTTCGATGTCATGGTTAGTATGATTAAACGAGGTCAAGTCCCGAATGAACTAGAACGTCCTAAGCTACTTATTCACTTTGGTGGTGAGCTTGAGTACCTAAGTCTAAGTTATGCAAGTTAAATATCTTAAAATCATGTTAGTCTGTACAGCAGCGGCCCCAAAGCGAGCTCCAACGAATCTCTCAACGCCAAGTAAGTATGTTCGACGTGCAAAGAAAATATTTTCAAGTTTTTGAGGTATGCTAAATGTCTTGTGACCAAATTATGTATGGGGTTGGAAAGCGTTAAATCATGAACGGGGACCAACCCACCCCGTTAAATTATGAACGGGTTTAGATCAGGATTGGAAAGCGTTAAAGCATGAACGGGGACCAATCCACCCGTTAAAGTATGAACGGGGATCTCATGTATGTGACAATGGATACGTCCCTGTCAGCCCAGTACTGTGGTTTGTCTGATCAGGCATTTATTATGTATGGGTCACTTTCTTTGAAACATGCCTCTACCCGAAAATGATGAAGTTATGTATGTTCAAGTGTGTTCAAGTATGCAAGCATGTTTAAGAAAAGTTTTATGTTGATGGCACGTCTATGTATGTATGTACATATGTTCAAGCTTTTGATATGCAAGTTCAAGTTTCAAGTATGTAAGCTCTATTTTGAAGTTGCATGTGGTTTTATTACGTATTATTCGTTACTTCCAGTTTATACGTGTTGAGTTTTTAGACTCACTAGACTTGATCGATGCAGGTGAGGATGTTTACGAGGAGGCTGGAGGTGGGGACCAAGGAGCACGCTTGGACTGAGCGGGAGGCTAAACCCGAGGACCGCCATGTTTTAAGTTTTATGAAAACATTTATTTCTTATGTCAAACTTTAAATTTCAAATCTTTTGTTGCAACAACTTGAGAGACGTACAGTTTTACTTTTTTTATCGAATTTTTCATGTTCATGCATATTGGGTTTACGTGGTGGGTAAATTGCTGGAACAGTATGCCTCCCAGACGTGTGATTAACCGCGAAGCTAGAGAGGAGAACCGAGAGGCCCGAGATGAGGAGAGAGTCACTCCTCTTCGTCCACCTCCGGATATGCAGGCGCAGATGCTTGCAGGTATGACACAGTTCTTCGCGCAGTTTGCGGGGAACCAGGCTGCAGCGAATGCAGGGGCAAGGTCCAGACCTGAAGCGGTGTATGAGAGGTTTCAGAGGATGAATCCTAAGGAGCTTCGGATACTACGGACCCGATGGTGTCAGAGGGATGGATTAAGTCCATCAAAGTGATCTTTGATTTCATGGAGCTGCAGGATGCAGACCGAGTCCGTTGTGCCATATTTCCTCTAGCAGAGGATGCCAGGCGTTGGTGGGATAGTGCGTCGGTGGCAGTTAATTTGCTGACTTTGTCTTGGAATGGGTTTAAGGAAATATTCTGCGCCAAGTACTTCACTGAGGAAGTACGATCCAGACTTACCAGAGAGTTCATGTCGCTACGACAGGGAGACGGCAGCGTGGCAGACTTCGTCCGGAAGTTTGAGAGGGGGTGTTACTTTGTGCCCCTGATAGCTAATGATGCCTGGGAGAAGTTGAGGCATTTCATGGATGGATTGCGGCCGGTCTTGCGCTGTGACGTTCGAGTTGCTGGTCCTGATACTTACTCAGTTGCCGTATCGAGAGTTTTGGAGGCAGAGCAAGATCAGAGAGATATTGAGGCTGACAGGCAGGGAAAGAGGCCTTACCAGGCACCACCACATCAGCAGCAGCAGCATCAGAGGCCCCAGTTCAAGAAACCTTACCAGGGGCAGCAGGGGAAGAAGCCTTATCAAGGACCACCGAAAGGCAAGGGTCCTATTCAGTAGCAGAAGGCGCCTCAGAGACCTGGGAATTTTTCAGTGTGTCGTAAATGCAATCGCCAGCATCCGGGAGAGTGTTTATACGGATCAGGCAAGTCCTTTAAATGTGGAGCAAGTGACCACATAGAAGTGCCCACAATGGAAGCAGCCAACCCAGGGCAGGGTATTCGCCATGCATGCTCAGGAGGCGAACCCAGACACTACACTGTTGACGGGAAATATCTTCATTAAGAGACTAGCCACGAAGGCCCTGATAGATTCAGGAGCCACTCACTCTTTCATCTCGGAGGCATTCGCTAATCATTTAGACATCAAGTCTATCGGCCTTGATGTAAACTATTCAGTGACAGTCCCATCGGGAGAAGAATTGTTAGCTACCAGTGTGGTCAGATATATTGATCTAGAAATGCAGGGCCACCTGGTGTATGCCGACCTGATAGTATTGTCGATGCCAGAATTCGACATTATCTTGGGAATGGACTGGCTGACGAAGAACCGAGTCCTGATTGACTTTCAGAAGAGATCAGTGTTTGTCAGACCGATGGGAATGGAGCAGTTTCTATTTGAGCCAGACAGATGGAGAAGCTTCCCTCGTATGATCTCCTGCATGCACGCACGGAGACTTATTTCTAAGGGGTGTCAGGCTTTCTTGGCCAGCATTGTTTCGGCACCTGATGCGCCCACTCCATCCATATCAGATGTGCTGGTAGTCAGAGACTTCCCAGACGTCTGTCCTGACGACGTCACAAGTCTTCCACCAGATAGAGAGGTGGAGTTTTCAATTGATCTTATGCCAGGCACAGTGACAATCTCCAAGGCACCGTACCGATTAGCTCCAGCTGAGATGCTTGAACTTAAACAGCAGATACAGGAGCTTCTTGACAAGGAATTTATTCTCCCTAGTTTCTCTCCATGGGGCGCACCAGTGCTGTTCGTAAAGAAGAAGGATGGGAGCATGAGGCTGTGTATCGAGTACCGAGAGTTGAACAAGGTAACGATCAAGAACAAATACCCACTTCCTAGAATCGAAGACTTTTTTGATCAGCTGCAGGGAGCTACAGTGTTCTCAAAAATAGATCTTTGATCAGGGTATCACCAGCTGAAGGTGAAAGATGCAGATGTTCACAAGACAGCCTTCAGAACCAGATATGGGCATTACGAATTCTTAGTGATGCCATTTGGACTGACGAATGCCCCAGCAATTTTCATGGACCTCATGAACCGAGTATTCCAACCTTATCTTGATAAATTCGTCATAGTGTTTATTGACGATATCCTTATTTACTCGAAGAACCATGAGGAGCACAGTCAACATTTGAGGACGGTTTTACAGACCTTGCAGAGTCGCAAGTTATTTGCAAAGTTCAGTAAGTGTGAGTTTTGGTTGGAGAAGGTAGCGTTTTTGGGGCATATAGTGTCTAGCAGTGGTATTGAGGTAGATCCAGCTAAGGTAGCAGCCGTTAAGGAATGGTTCGAGACGAAGAATGCTTCAGAGATCCGCAGTTTCCTAGGCCTAGCAGGCTACTACAGGAAATTTATTCAGGGATTTTCTTCGATAGCAGTGCCACTCACTTCACTGACAAAGAAGAATGCAAAATTCGTGTGGAGTGATGAATGTCAGAAGAGCTTTGATACATTGAAGCAAGCTCTTATTTCAGCGCCGGTGTTAGCCATGCCATTAGGGCAAGGGGATTTTGTGTTATACACCGATGCATCTAAGCTCGGTCTAGGCACAGTGTTGATGCAGCAGGGTCGGGTTATAGCCTATGCTTCCAGGCAGTTGAAGGTACATGAGAAGAACTACCCGACTCACGATCTTGAGTTAATCGTTGTAGTCTTTGCGTTGAAGATTTGGAGACACTACTTGTATGGCGAGAAATGCCAGATATTCACAGATCACAAGAGTCTCAAATACTTCTTCACGCAGAAAGAGTTGAATATGAGGCAGAGGCGATGGTTGGAGTTAGTGAAAGACTACGACTGCGAAATTAGCTACCATCCGAGAAAGGCTAACGTTGTGGCAGACGCCCTGAGCAGAAAAGTCGCAGTCATAGCACAGTTGTCAGTGCAGAGACCTCTTCAGTCCGAGATTCAGAAATTTGGTCTAGAGATTTATCGTAAAGGCAGAGCTCCCAGACTATCTAATCTGAAAGTCAAGTCTGATTTGCTAGACCGTATCCGTCAAGAACAGTCTTCAAATGAACAGTAACAGAAGTGGAAACTGAAAGATGAAGCCAAGGGCAGTGTGCTCTACTCAGTGTCAGACTGTATTGTGAGATGCAGGGGAAGAATATGGGTGCCTAACGTAGATTCGATCAGAGAAGATATCTTATCAGAGGTACATGCATCTCCGTATTCAATCCACCCAGGAGGTACCAAGATGCACAAAGACCTGCAGATTTTGTATTGGTGGCCAGGGATGAAGAGAGACATCCGCAGATTCGTATCTGAATGCCTCACTTGTCAGCAGGTGAAGGCAGAGCATCAGAGGCCAGCAGGAATGCTTAAGCCACTCCCTATCCCCGAGTGGAAATGGGAGAATATCACTATGGACTTCGTCGTTGGGTTGCCAAAGTCAATTAGAGGTTTTAATGCTATTTGGGTGATAGTGGATCGACTCACTAAGTCGGCACATTTCTTGCCAGTGAAGACGACTTTCTCCATGACGCAATATGCGGAGCTTTATATCAGGGAGATCATTCGATTGCATGGAATCCCAGTTACTATTGTGTTCGACAGGGACCCGAGGTTTACTTCATCCTTTTGGAAGAGTTTGCATGCAGCCATGGGGACAAAGCTGCAATTCAGTACAGCTTTTCACCCGCAGACAGATGGCCAGTCAGAGCGAGTGATTCAGATTTTGGAGGATCTATTGCGAGCATGTATGATCGATTTCCAAGAGACTTGAGAATCTAAGCTACCTCTAGTGGAGTTTACGTACAACAACAGTTTCCAATCATTTATAGGTATGGCTCCCTACGAGGCATTGTATGGAAGGAAGTGCAGATCGCCGATTCATTGGGATGAAGTCGGAGAAAGAGCAGAGCTTGGGCCACAGATAGTTCAGCATATTGCAGATGTGGTGGTCAAGATCCGAGATAGGATGAAGACCGCCCAGAGTCACCAAAAGAGCTATGCTGACAAAAAGAGGAGAGATCTCGAGTTTGCCGTGAGTGATCACGTTTTTATAAAGATAGCACCTATGAAAGGTGTTATGAGATTTGGGAAAAGAGGCAAGCTGAGTCCGAGGTTTATTGGACCGTTCGAGATTCTTGACAGAGTTGGGACGCTAGCGTATCGTATTGCCCTTCCGCCGAATTTGGCCGGGGTACACAACGTGTTCCACGTCTCGATGTTGAGGAAGTACCTAGCTAATCCTTTGCATATTCTGAGCTATGAGCCGCTACAGCTTACTCCAGACCTGTCTTATGAGGAAAAACCCATCCAACTCCTAGACAGACAGGAGCGTAGACTTCGGAAAAAGGTGACGAAAGTAGTCAAAGTCCGGTGGCTGAACCAATCAGTAGAAGAGGCCACTTGGGAGACTGAGGCAGATATGAAGAGTCGATATCCAGAACTGTTTGGTAAGATTTAGTTTCNCATTCCACCTTCACTTTCATTTTTTAAAAGAAAAACCTAGGGTTCTTCTACCTTTCAGCAGCCGCCACTTCCTCTGAAATTCCAGCAAGGTTTTGTTGTGTTTTCTTCAAAGAAAATAGTGTCACGTTCGTCCCGGATCAAGCCTCGCTCCGTTTCCGCGTCGGTATCATCGTTTCGGTACTTTTAATTATCAAAAGGCACGTATATTCTGTTTCTTTCTGCGTCGATCATGTCATAGTATGCGTTGCAATGTATTTTGTATGAAAATCATATGAATGTTGTGTAGAAGTTTGAGCAATTATGTTTAGATCACGTTTGAAACCGTTTTTGGATCTAAAATCACGTTGTTTGCTGTCTTTTTAAATACTGCGAATTTTTGGTCATGATTTCGAGAAAACTTTGAACACAAAAATCGTAAAACTTTTTGATACCTTCGATTTGATATAAAACTTNTTGTGTTTTAAATTTTAATTTGGGATGTGTAGTAAATTATAGAGGGTTAATATTTCAATTAGTATTTTAATTACCACATAATTAGTCAATTAAGCACTAATTTACCCCTAATTACCTACACCACTCACGCCACACGCACACACTACACGTTTTACACACACCCATTCACGTTTACACACACACACAATTTCATTCCACCTTAACTTTCATTTTTTAAAAGAAAAACCTAGGGTTCTTCTACCTTTCAGCAGCCGCCACTTCCTCTGAAATTCCAGCAAGGTTTTGTTGTGTTTTCTTCAAAGAAAATAGTGCCACGTTCGTCCCGGATCAAGCCTCGCTCCGTTTCCGCGTCGGTATCGTCGTTTCGGTACTTTTAATTATCAAAAGGCACGTATATACTGTTTCTCTCTGCGTCGATCATGTCATAGTATGCGTTGCAATGTATTTTGTATGAAAATCATGTGAATGTTGTGTAGAAGTTTGAGCAATTATGTTTAGATCACGTTTGAAACCGTTTTTGGATCTAAAATCACGTTTTTTGCTGTCTTTTTAAATACTGTGAATTTTTGGACATGATTTCGAGAAAACTTTGAACACAAAAATCGTAGAACTTTTTGATACCTTCGATTTGATATAAAATTTGAAAATTGTGGATGACAATTGAGTGAGTTATGACCGTTTTAGTGGGACTGCTCAAACTGCATTTTTCCGAAAAATATGTTATTGATGAATTCTTGAAGTTTTATTGTTGCAGGCTTCGTTGGGGATCAACGGGTGATCGCTGCTACGTATAGGTATATTGTTAATGATGTTGGGATGGTTATTGACGTTTCGTTTCGTGTCGTTAGGCACTTGGGAGAACGAGTAGTCGTAAAAACTATTTTGGTGTCACAATTTGAGGTTATGGGTTTTATTGTATTGTGTGAGGTGCGTCGTTTCTTTGGGACTGTTTGGGACGTTTTGGGGAGTCGAGTTAGTGACATGGTGTCCTAAGATGAATCTCGAGGCATTGTTCATTGTCTGTGTAATCGAAGTTGGAGAAAATCAGCTTCTAAGTCGCGGGTCTAGTGCACTCAGCGCCTGAGCGGTAACATAGTACCGCCCGAGCGCGGCCCCATCTGTAGGAAATGTTTGGTTTCCACTTAGTTGTAGGTTCAAATAGTGAGTTCATATCTTTTATTGTTGGGAAATGTTCACACAGCACTTTAAGAATTGTTCGGGGTTCGATGTCATGATTAGTATGATTAAACGAGGTCAAGTCCCGAATGAACTAGAATGTCCTAAGCTACTTATTCACTTTGGTGGTGAGCTTGAGTACCTAAGTCTAAGTTATACAAGTTAAGTATCTTAAAATCATGTTAGTCTGTGCAGCAGCGGCCCTAAAGCGAGCTCCAACGAATACCACAACGCCAAGTAAGTATGTTCGACGTGCAAAGAAAATATTTTCAAGTTTTTGAGGTATGCTAAATGTCTTGTGACCAAATTATGTATAGGGTTGGAAAGCTTTAAATCATGAACGAGGACCAACCCACCCCGTTCAATTATGAACGGGTTTAGATCAGGATTGAAAAGCGTTAAAGCATGAACGGGGACCAATCTACCCGTTAAAGCATGAACGGAGATCTCATGTATGTGGCAGTGGATACGTCCCTGTCAGTCCAGTACTGTCGTTTGTCTGATCAGGCATTTATTATGTATGGGTCACTTGCTTTGAAACATGCCTCTACATGAAAATGATGAAGTTATGTATGTTCAAGTATGTTCAAGTATGCAAGCATGTTTAAGAAAAGTTTTATGTTGATGGCACGTCTATGTATGTATGTACATATGTTCAAGCTTTTGATATGCAAGTTCAAGTTTCAAGTATATAAGCTCTATTTTGAAGTTGCATATGGTTTTATTACGTATTATTCGTTACTTCCAGTTTATACGTGTTGAGTCTTTAGACTCACTAGAGTTGATCGATGCAGGTGAGGATGTTTACGAAGAGGCTGAAGGTGGGGACCAAGGAGCAGGCTTGGACTGAGCGGGAGGCTAAACCCGAGGACCGCCATGTTTTAAGTTTTATGAAAACATTTATTTCTTATGTCAAACTTTAAATTTCAAATCTTTTGTTGCAACAACTTGAGAGACGTACAGTTTTACTTCTTTTATCGAATTTTGCATGTTCACTTTTTATTTAAAAAATTTTAAATTTTTCCGCAAATTTTAAGTAGAAAAAGTACGGTACATTACAAATACACTCCCGAGTGACCTTTATGTTTCCACACTAGCTTGATAGATAAAAGATTTATCGTTAACGATTTTAGTAGAGATATTTTTATGTTTTATTTTATTGTTAGTTGATCTTCTTGAAAGGTCGACATAGGATTTTTGGTTAGTTGACGATTTAGAGATTTATTTTACGCACTTGATATTTCAAAGGTTAATTAATTATGATTTATGAAAATATTAAGTTATTCAGTATTTTCGAGTTTATGATTTATGATTTTTAAAAAAAAATTAGAGGTCGTTTCACCCCTTATGTCTTGGAGGCCGTGTGAACGGCCTCTTGCTGGGATGTGAGCTCTGCTGGGTCTGATGTCTGTTCCTCTGCATCTCTATATCGATATCTCTCAAAGCCAGCTCTGCCTGAAAGGCACAGGCAACAACAGCATCATAACTCATCGGCCTCATGCATGACATCACGACAAATGGTCGGTCTGAGGCCGTCCATGAAGTGCCTCAACTTTTCCGCAGCATCCCTAAATATAATGAGCACAAAGTGGCAGCCTCTGTCGAACTTCCGGATGAACTTCGCCACAGACGAGTCCCCCTGCCGGAGACTCATGAACTCTCGGGTCAGACCCCCCTGACGTCTGCAGGAAAGTACTTACCGTAAAAGAGGTCTTTAAACTGATTCCACGTGAGGGTAGCTAGGATAACCCCGTGAGCAGCTCTTTCCCACCACAAAGACGCATCATCGCGCAACATATAGGTGGCACATCTGACCTTGTCAGCATTCCTCATGTCCAAGTACTGTAAGTGCGTCTCCAGCGATCGTATCCAACCCTTAGCCACAAACGGGTCGGTGGTTCCGCTAAACTCCTTGGGATTGAGCCTCCTGAACTGCTCATATATGTCTACCTGCGATCTAGGAGCTTGTTGAGCCAGCTCCAACAAACGGGCAATCCCCTCTAAAACTCGAGTAGCAGGGTTTCCTGTTGGTGGTGGTGGAAAAGCTCTGTCACCTCCAGGATTTCCATCTTTCATGTCTGTACTGGGAGCTCTTGTGGAAGACATAATATTTGAATATAGTCCAAATTCTAAACGTAACCCATCAGACAATTCAATCTAGCTTTTAAATCATTTAACCTTAAAACATATAAATAGCTAAACATGTATTGTAAAACATAAATCATGTAGACATGCAGATGATAGCATAAAACTTTCAAAACATGTAAACTTACAGACTTGAGGCTTGACGATTGAGCTTCTGAAGCAGACGGTGGCACAAACTCTCTACAAGAACCTGACTCTGATACCAACTGAAACATCTACTACTTAAAATTCTACTGAAATATTTTTTAAAAAATTGTGACAGAAATACACACACTCATAAACATTTAAATAAGTTAAACATGCGTTTTAAAATTCACCCAATCACTGACTAAAAATAACTGCAGCTATACGAAATCTTAAAATGTGACATTAATTGAATATCATAAACATGTAAAACTACTGTTAAAAAACACCTGACTCCTAAACATAAAATACGGAAAATGCAAGGTCCTCGGGTTATCATGTGCACCCCAGCTCCGCCTACTCAGTCTTCAGCGCCTCCAGTCTCCACATCCTCATGATCATCTGCATCAATCACACCTAGTGAGTCTAAAGAATCAACACTCCTGAATCGTAATAACAAGTACAAATACATATCAAACAACAGTGAAAAGTACTATAATTAACATAAGTTTCATGATCTTCAAACGTATAAACATAAGCGTAAACATATTCATTTCAAATCATGTCATATCAAATCAACATATACGTGTTCATTTTTTCTTATCGAATTCAGATCATTAGTTTTGACTTTCGTATCATCTTTAAGTCGATGGATCCATCTACGTATAATCGCGGTACCCGACTGCAGGGACATCAGCGACAGTTTTACCGGTCCACTGAGCTTTGGTCTCACATGTTCGTGTTCGTGTTCGTATTAGTCACAACCAACTCACTTCCTTCAAAAACATGTCATCATAATCATCACTTGTAAAACTCATGCATATACATATATTTTCTCAAAATCAAGCCTGCAACGTGTTTCTAACTTTAACATAAAGTCCATGTTCAATATCCACATATACATTTTAAAAATGTATGAACAGTTGTCAGGGCACTGCCAGGACTGCTAACATGCTCAGCTGCAAAAATGACATGTTCCCTACAAACATAATTGTAACCGTTTCTTAGACGTAAACTCGACCTCAAACCATAGCTTCTATAATTTGCTTAAAAACTTAGACCGAAGTCATCGTTTTAGTCCGAACTTAACCAAAATGAAACCATAATTCAAAAGCTCCTAACCAAACCATGTATGACCCAATTAAACTGTCAACAACTTTGAAAACCATTCCATACCAACAACAAAACGAACCATGCTCATAAAAATCAAATACTCTCATATACAGGACCAACACGTAGGCGCTGGCTGAGTAGCGTTGTGGCACTTGTAAGTGCCTAAGATCCATGCATCAGCGGTGTGGCGCTACAACAGCCGAAGCTCAAGCGCTGCGGCACTAATCTTGTGAGCAAAAACACAAATTTTCCACTTCGAAGCCAAGCCATCCTACACTCACCCGACCCAAGCTAGGCTCGAACCAACCCATCCTAGACCACAACCAAACCATCCTGCACTGCCCTAGCCATGACCTTCAACCCCATGCCCTTGAATACATGTGAACTACCCCAACTCTCCAAAACCAAGCCACAAACACGAGAATCGATCGGTTCTCCCTCAAACTTTCATCGACCTAAAGAGCAGCACAAACGTTCCTACATATCTACAATCAGATCACTCCTAAACCTCAAGTCATCGCAGCCCCTTCAACATAAGTCAAGAAACGTGAGAAGCATGACAATAAAAATGCATATTTTCGTGTAGAATTCAAGTAAAACCGATGTGTAACACTATAAGCACAATATATCACGCAAATACATTTCAAAACACATAATATGATGTGATCAATGCAAAAAGAAGGGAATCGGGCGTGTCTTTTCATATTTACGCTCAAAAACCTTGACGCAATCACGTAGAACGGGTACTGGAGGGACGTGAAAGAGTTCTTATGAGATTTTCTTGAGGAAACCTAGCAAGGTGGCTGCTGAAATTTCTGAGAGAAGAGGGCGGCCGAGAGGAGAGTGAGGGATTAGAGTTTGGGGCGGCTACATGCAATAATAATAATAATAGGGTTTTTTTTGGGCTTTAGTTTAAAAGTGAAAATGTGAAGCAGTCTAGGCCCAAAATATAATAAAATAGGCCCGCCAAGCCCAATAACGCCCTCATAAAATATTTCGTTTAAATTTATTTTCAAAAATATTAACCGAACCATCAAAAGTCCTCCGCTTTGCTAAAAATCGTATACTGGTTAAAAATACAGTTCAACGTGTCAAAATACTGCAAAGGGCCCATTTTTCAAAATTTTCATATCAATTACATCATATATTAAATAATTAAAATAATCATTTAAGAAAATATTTTTCCTTGACTGTCCCTGGTCTCCTTCCTCGTTCGTGCGTGAAATACTTCCAAAAGCCTAAATAAATGCAATCTAGTAATTCATGAAATAAAATACATATTCATGTAAGCATGCATTTAAAAATCATTAAATAAGTATTTTAATAAAACCCTAGATTCGCATGCAGTCAAGTTACGTCGTTCGAATTTCTAGACCTTACAATAAGCTTACCCTTATCCACATTTCTACCTTGAGAATCATCTCCAAATATGATATTATGTCTAGTAAAATGAGTCAGTTTAGGCAGAAGTTTATCTTCACCGGTCATGTGCTTTGAACATCCACTATCCAAGTACTAAACTGATCATCCTATATGATTTTAAATTCGAATTCACAAGCCTTTAAGTTTTCAAAAAAATCATAGAGTTCCATCTTGCTCAAATCTTTGGATTCACGCATTACTATAGTCTTGACAACTTATTCTTTTGGAACTCCTCTCATTACCTACAAGATCACTTCTCGGTTGTTGTACACTTTTCCATGTGCATTGAGTTCAATCACAATTCCACTGAGTCTCTCATCAAAGTCAGACATTGCTTCTCCAGATTTTACCTTGATATCATCAAACTTCTGTATGGCCAAAAAAAATTTGTTTTCTTTTGTCTGTTCATTACCTTCGCACAACTAAATCAATTTTCCTCAACTTTCTTTGGCAGTCTTTTACATTTTGATTTTGCTAAATTTGTTCTTATCAAGAGTTTTATACTTAATGTTCTTAGTCACATTATCAAGATTAGCTTTTTTCTCGTCATCATTCGTACATTCACTCCTTGGTTTTTATATCATTTAAGGAGCACTGCCAGTGATAAATATGTTTTTATTGGCTTTCAATATCTTCATTGGTCCATCCGTGATAACGAATCACATATCATCATCCCGATCAGCTAAATGGGTTGCATTTTTATCTTCCAAACATCAAAATCATCTTTGTAGAACATCATAATTTTGTTGATTGAAGCTATTGAAAAGAAAGGTTCGGAGTTGAGAATAAATCTTACTCTGATACTGCTTGATAAGATCAGTTGTAATGTTTAAAACGGGGGTTTGAATAAGCACTAGACACAAATCTCTTTTTAAACTTAATTAGTCGGGTTGACAACTGAATTATATATTCTTGATTGTTAATGTGAGTTGACTAACAAATATGTGCAGAAATAAACCAAACTAACATATTACAGCAAATCAAATTATGGTTTGGCTATGTAAACTGAATAGTAAACTGAAAGTGAAAAGTACGTACTTATTTTTGAATGTTCTGAGAATTCAAGTTCCTACATCACTCATTCATCCTTTTGGAAGGCTCATACTAGAAGGCTTTGGATAGTACAAGTAAATTGAAAAATCCAAGTTTAGTTTGAACTTAAACACTGTCAAACTAAAACTTCTAGTATACCTCAACTGAATGAATAATAATATACAGATTGTTATCAAATACAATGAATTATAATACTGTGCTATCTACACCTAGTGATCCTCAATGATCATATACAATTCTTTGTAGAGTGTGCTCGACTGACCGATTTAGTTTAGATATTTGAAAGCTTGAATATTTTGTAAAATTCATACAACTTTAATAAACTGAACTCCTTCTCTATTTATATACTCTGAATCCAACGATCTCGAGTTTCAAAAAAGATCTTTTCCAAAGAAAAATTTATGTTTGCTTTTCTTTTGTCCACGCCAAAATTATATGACAATCTTACACTGTTGCGCTCAGTTTTGAATGGAAAAAATTATCAAAACATCAGTTTAACTTTCCTTGAAGTAAACTGATGCCCTTGAGAATATATGAAGATTTCCTCAATTGATAGACTTGGAAAACTAATAAATTTTAGTCTGCGTCAGTTTTGTCTTGACTTAGTCCAGTCTAGTTAATTCAACTTAACTTGTGTATTTGTTCACTTCAATTTAACAAAGTTAAATTTTGCCTTAAAATTTATTTAAAATCAAAACTTCAATTGATCAAACATCCGTCCTACTTAATTGTAAGAAAGGTACATATAAATACAATATATATATATATTAATACGTCTTATAACAATGGTACATATAAATACAATATTTATTACTTCAATAAAATAACAATAAACTAATGATAACGATGATTCTACCTAACTATTCCAATCCAAGTATTGTTAACTTGCTGATGTGCTGGTTTAGCCACTTTCCATGTTGCCTAACTGGCATCATAAAAAATGGTCATGTGAGGGTGTCGGATGTTTTTACATAATGATCATTCGATTCCTAAGTAAGTAAATACACTAAAAAAAATTAAAAAAAATAAAGATCAGTGAAACCGTCTCACAAGATATCTACTCATAATTGTCTTTACGAGATCCTACCTTTTTAGCCTCACTGGTACGTCTAAGTAATCGGCATCATAGATGTTGGGCAGAGGATAGGTTAGGGGTCTCGTTCATTTTGTGGTCCTTGAGATAATAGGTATGGGTCTATTTGAGTCGGGTAATAGGTCTTATAGGACATGATCCAAACCAGCCATGTTTAGAAAAATATATCGTGATATATTGTTTAACAAATATACTTAATTTGGGTAAAGACTCGTTCTACTTCTATGATTTAAAAAATTATACATAATTCTTTCATGTTGTGCTTGAACTTTTTTGGATGGAGTAGACACATCGTTAATAGATCGGACCCGTTAATTGATCATGAGTTCACTTCTCCTGCCAACACTTTTCTCGAACGAGCCTGCAACACAAGATTTTCTTTGTTTGGTTTACTTGACTACCGTATTTTGCGTTAGTCTGAGAGTTTTCTCAGTGTACATCGAATGATGACGACTGTATCATCATAAAAAAAGTCAAAAATCTCGGAATAATGGTAAAAGATTTCAAATTCAATAATAATTCAATTCAAACAAAATGATTTATGATATAGATAAACTCCTACTCGTTAAAGATAGCGCATCCATATGTCTTCCTCCAAACATTCATTGCATGAGACAGACTATTAATTTGGTCAAAAGAGTTAATAAATAACTCATAAATGGTTGGGTTTATCGTAGGCTCGTGATATCGACGGCCCACAATCAACATGCAACACCTTTATTAGTCCTCAAATATTAATTTCAATTAGGTAAATTTAGCACAATCTGAAACTCAATTAGAGAGTATATTTGTACGATCAGACATACGCTTTTCGTTTAACCGAAAATTATAGTTATTTATGATACTGCAAGTCAATTATACTAAATCATCGAACAATTTAAATATTATGTTTATATCGCTTTGGTGTAGTTATTGCTTTGTCAACAATATTCCTTCCAATAATTTCATATGTCGCAATCCGTTGAATCGAATATATGTAATTGATTTTGATATCAATTGTAGGATCAAATATTTTTCATTTAGCCAAAAATTTAATTTATAGCTAGTGTTAACTATGCAACTCGAATATTTTAAATCGTACAGTAAATCGAATATCATATTTCGATATCTCTATCAGACTCTAATATGATATCTATTGCGTCCCTGACAAAATTAAAATTAAAATTAAAATTAAAAATGTATGTACTATTTTTTATAAGAATTTTTTTCAAAAAAATATGGCATTGTATAATAACTTTTGGGGTGATATGGGCGTTTAAATTTTGATAAAAATAAGATAATTTTCAGTATTATTTACAATAATAGATTTTTTTCTCAATGTTCACATTAAATGAAATAAACATATATGTGATATTAAATAAAAAAAAACTCACGATGAAGCCAATATATATAGTGTGTATGTGTATGTGTGTATTCAACATAAAAATAGGAAAAAATTGTGTTTTGGTCTTATAATTTTGTCACTTTACGATTTTGGTCACCTAGGTAATCAAATTTCAGTTTTAGTCTTTTATTTTCTGATTTCGACCATTTTATTTTTTTTAATAAGGAGTGCTGATGAAAAACTATACACGTCAGCGCTACATTAATGTCACATCAGCATCAAGTCGTAAAAATGATTAATATTGCCAAGAAAACAAAGATAGTGAAATAAAACTTAAATTTGAGAATATACATGACAAAAATCGAAAATAGACAATCATATAGGAACAAAAAACCATTCCTAAAATAATATAAATCAAGGTGTCTTTTTAAAAAAAAAAAAAAGAAAAGAAATAAAGGCATATATAAAATTACGGGATATTTTGTAATAATATATATTCAGCATAAAAATTACCAACTCGAAATTTATTTTTTTTAAATTGAGACAAAACATAAAAAATATTCTTGTTCGGATATTTGAAGGACTATAATTTTGTATTTTATAACGTAAATAAAATATTTACATCCTTATTTACAAAAAGGCAAGGAAAATTGTCACGCATTTATTTTTTTAAAATAAATAAATATTAATATCTACAAAATTACGGAGCAAAAGTATTTTAAAAAAAAAACTTATGCATAAACCAAAATACTGCTGAAATAACACATACAAAAGCAACTAGAAAAACCATTTACATGTAACTATGATGCAAAAATTATATGTTAAGTAAATAAAATAAGAAGGTTAAAAATAAAAGAAAACATATGTATTTTATCTATACCACAATAGAGTTCTTATTCATGTTGTCATATTTTGTTTGCTAATTTCGTAAAAAGTTTCTTAAATTCTATAATCAATATACTTAATTTTAAAAAATAATAAAGTTGATTGAAAACAAATATCATTTATTAAAAATTTGATGAAAAAAAACAATTAAGTTTGTATAAATATCGATTGATGCAATAAGATGATGTGGTGTCGAATAAATCTTTTATACTCGAGTATATGCAAGTGTATGAGTCAAATTATAGTATAATGTACAATATACGAGTATCTTTTTAAAAAATATTGATTAGACAAATTTACCTCAAGAACAATTCTTCACGCTAAATAAAACGAAAAGTGAATTAATTATTAATCTAAATTGAAAGTCAAATAAAATAATTTAACAAACACAATTTAAATAACTTAAATTAAAATATTGAACGAACAATTGTTAGGATATCATTTTACCTTCCTCTTGATCTTCTATAGTGAGTGAATTTCAACTCATAATTTATTCTTTTTACGGTAATCCCTAATCTATCAATATAGTTTATCGAGCTATATTAATCTAATTAACAAAATGCAGTAACCAATTGTCATTGTGTTATTTTAACAATTGCAATCGTATTAACGAATCTTAAAATCCTCTAGCTATCGATCTATTTGGTTATTACTATCAACATGTATTTAACCTCATATGTCTATGTAATTTGTAGATATATGAATTATGTTACATATTTTGTTATAAAATCTCTCATCGGTCGGTCTCATTTATAACATATATAATCAATTCGAAGTTGATCATGATCCAAAGAAGAAATAAAAATCAATAACATAATCAAGTATGCTCAAGAATAAAATTCAATCTTCAAAAAGAAATCAAAATATAGATGTTTGAAGTTAGGATCTCATAAATTCTAACTAAAAGAAAATAATAGAAAATGCTATTGAGTTCTTTTTCTTCGCTTGAATTCTTGTGCTCTCCCACTTATCCCGATTTGAAACTATGTTTTTGGCCGCTGCTTCTTGTCAATCTGATGAATAATCTCGAATATTAGGCCTAAACCTAAATAATGCATCCAAATATCCATCAAAGAAGAAAACAACATCATCCAGCAAATCTTTCCATATCGACTCGTGTTGGGGGGTCGAAAGTGAAGGACTAGCGCGACTTACATTGTCCGCTTCCTCACAAATTCATTCAGCGCTTTGGGGCGATAATCTGGCGTGATGTTCTCCGTCCCAGCTTTAATATTTTCCTCTAAGCGCGCAGGGGTGGTCGGAAATAACCACTATAGCGCGCCTCTTGTGTTCGTGCGTCATATTCTGACCTAAATTCATTCTTCTTAGCCTTTTTTACCTACAAATACACCAACATTCATGAGAAACGACCCATATGCATAAATTAACCACAAAAATGAATTAATGTGGACTCAAGACAACAAAGTCATGCAAAGTAGATTACCAATAACACAATAAAATACGCAAAATGACACATATAAACCTCCTCATATTAACATTTCCTCATATGAGTCTAATGATACAGCAAGCTCAAACCTAATATAGCAAGTACGTAAATATACAATCACATGCATAAAAATTACTTTTACTAAAAATAGATTTTTCATGCAACCATGAAACCTTAAAAAAAATGTAAATTTTGAAATCATGCGTAGATATGAACATTTTTCATTTAAAAATATCATTTTTAGGTGAAGTCTGATCCTCGAAAGTGACAACATTCATTCGATTGATCAATCTATAAACCATGGTATTATGTCGTTGGGTTCAACGTCAACTTCTTCGACGATCCCACCAACTATCATAAAAATAACTTCACTGTTCACTTTTTCAACGGATTCATTATCATTGAGATTCCAGCCCCCGTTTTCGACGGTTCATTCCCTTTGTCATTGCAACTTCACCGTTCCCGTTTTCAATGGATCCCTTACTACTTTTACGTCATGATCAATTCACATTCCTCAAAAATATTTTCCTTTACATTAATATTTCATAAAATTATTCATAACTTTCCATATTCTTTAAAATTTCCAAAAATAGATCATATCATTCGTATACGCGAGATTGCTAAAAATAACATATGTGCAAATACATTAAAACTTCTAAAAATAGCATATATCATGATGTGTAATTTATTTAGGAAGTTGCAAACCGCCCTCGACTTCACTCGAACCGACTGCACACGATTCAACGCTATACGTACCCGGACGACCCCGGACCTTGACTTAACTAAAACGACTCAATTTCAAAACTTTGAAAACACCAAAAATATCCAGTGGCTTGCTGGAAATTCAATCTTAGGACTTATGTTTCAAAAACGACTCAATTCGCTTACCGGATGACTCATTTACCACCGTTTTCGCGTTTTCGGTAAAAGAAAATGACCAAACTACCCTTTCGACTCGAACCAACCTGAGCCAGACCTTTACTAACATCCCAAGACTCAATATAAGCTGCTGGAAGTTCCAAAGCACAAGCAAAAACCGAAACATGGATTAAATATTTAACCTAGGCTCAATTCGTACCTTTTTTTGACACATTCGGGCAGTATATGACTCCGAACGGACCACGGCTCGAAACTACCCCGAACCAGGCCCTATACCCTAGAAAAGTCCCTGATCAGGTCCTTTTGGACACAGACCAGACGCACCACGCTATAAACTCCATGCACCAGCAGCACCCCAAACGTCTTCCAAGCGCGCAGCAAGGGTTCTCACGTTCCATCGGCTGTGGGAGCCTTTGGCTTGACTCTTGGTTCACACTAGACCCTAACCAGTACCCTAAGGCACGACCCTAGCCCCTGGACCAGCCCTTTCCACCATCCCCTTGCCCTAGGAGCCACACGCCCCATAACAAGCCAACATGCACCACTTATGGAGTCACGGCCACTGTGCTACACCAGCTCATTTCAGTCCCGACCGAACCCCTCCTAGACCTTATTAGGACACTAAACCTTCACTCAAGACCTTGGTTAGGACCCCATGCAGCCCCTTTGGCCTATGGAACCCCAAACCAGCCCCTTCGCTCGCTCGGCCTTCATGGGATTAACATGCAGGTGTGCTGCCCTTGAGGCGTTCTCTAGGGTTATATTCCCTTAAAAAATTACTCTTAGACATTTAGTTCAACTCTTAAATCCCTTGGTTTCCATCCCCCCTTCAACAACTCCCTAAACATTAAGAATCCTTCATGAAAACATGAGATGCACAAGGATGAAATTAAAAACCATCACCCTTATAAAATTTTCACACAAAATGAGCATACATGCAATATTATGGATTGAATGGTGCATGAAAAAGGGTTTGAAAACATGCCTTGTTCATTTATTCTTACGAGATAAGAGAGACGGCGCAACGAGAAACGAACGGGATGCATAATTAATCCACTAAAAAGTTCCAACAATATTTAACAATATTCGGTGCCACTCATTTCTATCATCGTAAAACCGAAAATTCTTATTTTCTAGCAAAATTTTGCTATCGATTAAGTTCGTCCCTTACTATAAATAAATTTTCCGCTTTCCTAATTTGGATTACTAAGTCCCAAATTTCTAAAAATAGAAACCTTATCAAAAACATCCCCGGTTCTCTCCCCTTTTGCCGTACATCGCGTATTCGACTGTAGAAAGCTTAGATTCATAACATTCGGTTAAATAACCATTAAATCATGTCAATGCTTAAACATGCTTCTAGACCACTCATTTAAATAAATTTCAATTTGATTTTCATACATACATGTAGTTGTGTGTTCGAGTTTTCGAACGTTACATTAAATGTCCTTTCCAAACTATCTTCATCCCCGTCTTGATAATCGAATGGTTGGTTCATAAAATTTGGGTAACAAATTTCTGGAGGGTATTGGTGGTCCAACTTATGCAGTCAAGGTTCCCAATACTGATAGTAGTCAAAATCAGCCATAACATTGAAAAAGTGTATAATATCATCATCACCAAGGCGAAATATGGGACTACCAGTTGCCAGAGCTCTATTGATCACCCATCTTCGTATCATTGCATCCAAACCATTGAACAAAATTCGGTTAACAAAACATTTAGAAAAATTATGATACCGTAGTGTGTTTGCTAAAATATTGAATCTGTCGCATGATGAGTAGAATGAATCTTTTCGTGTTTTTTGGCAAAACTTGTGAATATTTGTTGATGGAACATCTCGAAGTATTATACAAGAAAAATTCCTGAAAAAATAAAATAGAAACTGGTAGATCACGCAGGAATGAAGTACAATAAATAAATAAATAAAATTAACTAAAGAAAGTAATTAAAGGAACATTTTGCCAATTCCAATGCCCGACAATGGCGCCAAAAACTTGATTGAACTTTTCTTGCACTGTAAAATTCGCAAAAAAAAAATATGTTATGTCCGGAAAAATCGCAAGTGCACGAGTCAAATTATAATATAGTGTACAAAGTACAAGTATCGTTCTCACAACGATTGATTAAATAAATTTACCTCAAGAACAATTATTTAGTTACTAAAACGAAAAATGTATTAATTAATAAACTAAATTGAAATTCAAATAAAAGAACTTAACAAACACAATATAAATTAAAATATTGAATGAACAATTGTTAGCATATCGGTTCACCTACTCCTTGATCTTCTCTATTGATTGAAAAATGGTCCTTGGCTCATGATGGTGCATGGAGACGAGTGATAATGACAACAAACATGTCTGAGTGTGTTAATGGTGTGTTGAAAGGAGCTCGACGTCTCCCTATAACTGCAATAATGGAGTTGACCTTACAGCGATGCGTGCACTATTTCATTTACCACTAAACAAGAAGTCAAAAAATGCTGGAAAAAAAATCAACCATGGACTGATTATGCTTATTCAAAATTTTATATGTGGTCAAAAAAGTCAATCGAACATCGAGTAGTAAAATTTGACTAAAGGGATCAAACATCCGTTGCGACGGGAGCAAGACTAGGTCGTCAACATCACATAGAAGTTGTTAATATTTCTACACGTGATTGCACATGTGGAAAATTGACAATATGTGAGATCCCGAGACTAAACACCGATAAAATAGTTTTGATGGCATTTTGGTAAACAAGTTGAAAAATATTCAATTTATTTTGATGTCATTTTCGCAGATAAGTTGAAAAATAATGAATTAATTTTAAGAGCAAAATGGTAAATAGTGACATATCATTTTCATATGAAGTTCAAATGATTTGAGATTTGGATATGACGTATAAAACTCAAAGATATAGAAGTTTCATGTTTTGAGTTTTGGAAAATTGAATCGTTTGACCGGTCCAAAATGATATACTGATGTTAAAATGTCAATGATAATTTCGTAATTAAGTTGAAAAATAGTTGATTTAAATTTGATGGTATTTTCGTAATTATTCGATTGTATTTTCGTAATTATGGGATGGCATTTTCGTAATTATCTGATGGCATTTACGTAATTATATGATGACAGGGATGGCAATTTCGTAAATAATATAATATTAAAAAAAATAAAAAAAAAGGAATTTGAAAAATGAAGCGGTGGAAATTGAATTGCATTCTGCAATTCACATAGAGGTGCGAGAAAGAGAGGTGCGAGAGGAGAAAATCTTATTTCGATTTTTCTTTTCGATTTTGCGACTTATCGGATTATCCAATCGACGAACCGACTTCAGTTCTGGGATCGTTGACACGAGGTCTTCGATTTGAGGTATAAATTTTATATTTTTGGTGATGTTTGAAATTCGTCGATTTTTGGAATAAATCCGATAAATTGTTAAATCATACTGAAATTGAAGATTGTTGAATATTGTATGATTTTAACGAAGAAGAGATGATTATAGTGATGTTATTTTGAATTATTCCTAATTTATTATAATTAAGGAATTTTAATCATTGGATTGAGATTGGAGAATTATTTGTCAGTTATTATTAATTCTGATAAATATATGCGGTAGAATAACCGACAAGAAGCTAAGTTTTGGAGTCGGAATTGAATTATGCTATGATTTGAATTTTAAAGTTTCAAAAGATATTTGAAACCTCTATTGTTGATATTGAATGAAATTATGGATTGAAAAGAATGTGTTATTGATGTAGATAGAGTTTCTATACTGAAATCTTAAAGCTACATCGACTGGAACGAAGAATTGAGGTATGTTGCGACCGGGTAACATACGACAGGTATCTGTATTATATGATATATGTTTGATTGATTGGATTGAGATTACATGTCTATATGCCTTATTTGTTGAGTTTATGTGGCATACATGACATGCACGTTGAGCTATGATCCTTGGATACCCTGATATGATTTGATTTGATTCTGGGGTTTGTGAACACGATGCTATGTTTGGTATTACATGACCCTTAAAGCATAGACATTAGTGGCCCCGATGATTTGATTGAGATTTGGGATTTGATGGCGCTTTGTCGACGCTATCATACGATTATCCCTGATTGAGGCCGGTGTGCCAGCTCGAGCATTGATTTGATAGCGATTCGATTGATTCTGACATGTGCTCAGTGGATGGGCATTTGACCTGATACCTCCACGACATACATGCATTGCATATCATATATCATTGTTTAGATATCTGTGGTATATATTGTGGTTGCTTCAAACTGAGCTTTGGTCACCCCAGACGGGGCTGTTGTTGTCTTTGTATGTGGACAATGACAGGTACTCCAGGATATCAGGAGACCGGAGATGGTACTTCTGGAGGGAGTCACAGTTTGAGTTGAGGTTTCGTGGTCTTTCCCAGTATATATGTTATGTATCTATATATACCGGGGTATGTCCCGAGGATATGATTTGTTGTTGTATGAGTTGTTTTAATTATGTGTGGGCATGTTTTATGATGTGAGATGAAATACTATTTTTAGTATTCAAATAGCATATTCTGGGCTCATTGTAAAGAAATTTTAAACTCGTTTTCCGCTGTAATTAATTAACCCTAATCAAATTGCATTGTAATAACGATTAGGAGCTAAGGGCCGCACACAATATTTGGAATTCATTGTTCAAATATTATATGCAACGAAATGGTTTGGATTTGATCCTGCACAGCTAGTACAACCATGGTTTACACTGAGCGAATATGTGAACACATATGATGGAAGATTCTACTATGTTCATGATGAACAATATTGGGATGAACCTACATTCCAATTACAACACAATACCATTCGTCGAGAAAGAAGGCATGCTGGTAGAGATCGCATGACATGCATAAGAAATGAGATGGACCAAGCATTATCGAGAGAGAGAAAACATGGGGGTAAAAGATCTACAATGACATATTATACAACTTTTTACTTGATAAATTTAAAGTGATTAATTTAATTTAAATTGTTAAAAAATATATTATATATTTCTTAATGATTGTTCTCCATTGCATCTAGGCGAACCTGAAAAGATCGATTTATTATGACAAATACAATTGTTCATAATGCTGGTGTCACAATTTAGTACAAGTATGAAATAAATTTTATTTTCTCTTGAGATTAAATGTTGTATTGTTTTAAAGTTGTTTGAATATCAAGTATTTTGAATTATTTTATTGATTAAGTGTTGCACTATTTTAAATATTTTTGGATATGAAGTGTTTTGACTTAACTTATTGATTATGGTTAAGTTTTTCATAAAAATTATCCCTACACAGTATTATATAAGTTTTTTTTTAAAAAAAAAACTATGGATTTTTATATAAAGTAATAATAATTGAAATTAGTAAAAAAATAAAAACTTTTTTGAATAAATGACTAATGAATTACATATATTATTTGAATATAAAGTTATTGTAGCATGTTAAAAATGGCAGACATTTAACTTCAATTATGACCACGATATGAAAAAGTGATAATGATAATGAAACGAGTAATATCTAATCAAATCTTGCCTCAAATACATCAAATTGAAATAAAAGCATTAAAATAAGATACAATGACATGCAGTAAGTTATAGTTGTTGTGTTGTTCGAAATAGTTTGTCAATGACGATAGTAATGATGCCCCCAGTGCCACATGGAGGTCTTCTGATAACTCTATGTCTATGACCTAACATCTCCTCATTATCTCTCTGTGTACGTGTTTGTGCTACAGATGTACTGGTATCAGCCATGTTCCCGCCAACCAATATACTCCATTGTGATGTCGAGTGTACCAGGTATGACATATTCCCCACCAATCACAAAATTATATATGTCGTTCCACATATCTACAAAATGTTTGTGATATGCTGCCCAATCGCAATTATTCCGTCCTTGTCGTGTCAATTTATGGAAATAATCAAAGTTAGTAGCAGGTGGAGGGATACCCTGACGCATTCCAAATTGCTGAAGTCACCTCTCTAGTTTATGCATATCAACTATATCAAAATTGATCAACGCACATGCCGACCGACATAGATGAATTTTGTTTCCCTCAAGCAGTCTAGCTACCTCAAGTGACTCCATATCAAAAAAAGTCCATATAAACTGTTGGAAAAATAAAATAGGAAAGATTATCATATTGCTCATATAACATTTTGATTATATTTATGAAGCAATCAATAATTTAAAGAACTAGTGAATTTGGCTACCTGCCTTTCTACCATCCTGTCAAGCATATATCTCATGATACAGACTGAGTGATGGAATGTGTTAGCCACAAGAATCGACGTCTCCACCTACGATTCGAATGAGTACATAATATAGGTCATTAAAAATACATAAAAAAAATAATATTCGAAAATAAAAATTTCTAATTAGTATTTTGCGCTATATGGTGGAAATGGTAGATCCTGAAGCACATCTCTAGCCTGCTTTGATGACATAGATACTTGTTGTAGTCAGTCTGGGCAAAGAAGAGTAATTCTAGACCAGACTCAAATCTGCAATAATATAAAACATAAATTGTCACATCAAAACATATTAAGTAGAATAAATATCGTGAGTCTAGAAGTGCAAACATACCTACAGTATCTGAACAGTCCCACACAGGTCCACTTTTATACCCATTGATGTGTTGCACAACTCTCTATAAAGATATGTCAACACAACAGAACCCTAGTTGTACGTATTCAAAATTTCTATGTCCTCGAAAACTACAAATACACAAGTTTCACAGCAACAACTTCTGAGTCCGGAAACATACAACCACCAATGATCATTAATGCCACACAACGACAATATTGTGAAATGTCCTCTTCTGTGCTATGACTATTAATCATATTATTTAGGCAGTCAAATGGCAAAGAGGCAAATAAAGGTGTACATCTTTAACTAGAGAAGACGTAGGCGTAAAACCCAACCAAGTTGCACATCACTGTAATGCATGTTTTTTAGTACGTGGTATCTATACCAGTTATAGGCATGTCATCGATATTCAACCTCCAAATAAGTGTAACGTCCTGTATGGTGATTGCGGCCTCACCCATTATAAGGTGGAATGTGTGTGTTTCGCGATGTCATCTCTCAACTATGACTATAAGCAAGTGAGTGTGATAATTTTTAATAGGGTCACACTAAATGACGCTGTAGAACCCCATGCATGCTAGACATAAGCGGACACGAAGGTGAATCCTTGCATTATGCAATCTCCATAGACATTTGTCCGACCGACGTGGACGTGTGAGTGATCCATATTTTCAGCATTGATATTATTTTAAATGTGTCTACACATCAAATACAATACATTATCCACATTTTCATCCATCCTGCAATCAATAAAATCAATATATAAGAAATATTTAAATTTTTAGAAAAAAAATTCAATAACATATTTTGTATTAAATAAATTTTGTTATTTGGTTGTACTTAATAAAATGTAGATGATGATGATGAATTGATGATTTTGTTAAAGGTGAGTAGTTTGTTGTAATAATAATTAATAATTATTAATACGTAAATAAGTTAATGAATTTAAAGGATTAATTGGTATTTTCTAGTTATTTCTTTTATGAACAATCGTTAAGGAGAAACATTCAGTAATCAGTTTATAATATTATTGTAGTCTTTAGTTAATATTATTGTATTATATGATACTGATTTTAATTAAATAATATTAGTTTATAATATTATTGTAGTTGGATGATACTGTATGATAATAATATTAACTACTATTAACTAACAAATAATTAAAAAAATGCTAAAAAGACATTTAGGATTGTTATTATTATTACCTTATGCAAAAATTAATTGGGTCAATAATGTTTTTAAAATTTTTATTTAGAATTCAAGTCATGTTGTAGAATATATTTATAAAAATTCTATAGATAATATATTGTTTTTTTTAATATATATATTTCCTAAACTATGGGGTGGGGAGGGCCCATAATATATTGTTTTCGCTTTATTCGAAACTAATCATTCTTCCACTTTAAAACATATTAATAGTAACTAATATTAATTAAAAAAATATTATTTTATAATATTATTATTGTAGTATATCATAATATATCACACTAATAGTAACTAAAGAATAAATATAATATTAAAAAGACCGTAGTAACGAACATTTGTTGTTTTACCAAAAGTTATAGTTGGTGGTAATGGTGCAACTCAAAAATTTTTAAACCGCACAGCAGCTCAAGCACCACGGTTCGATCACTCTACCAAGTAGAGACAATTATTGCACCCAACAATCTCCCTCCAAAAAATTACACTCCTTGCAATCAATAAGAATCGAACCCGTGACATTGGCTCTGATATCAATTGTAGGACCGAACGCTTGTCGTTTTACCAAAAGCTATAACTGATGATAATTGTGCAACTCAAATATTTTTAAACTGAACAACAACTCAAGCACCACAGTTCGATCGTTTTAACAAGCAGGAACAATTATTACACTCAACAAAGACATTTAGTATTGTTATCATAATTATCCTATGCACAAATTAAATGGGTCAATCAAATTTTTAAAATTTATTTTTAATTTAAAATCATGTTGTAGAATATATTAAAATAAAATCTACAAGGAATATATTTTTCATATTGTATGCAACTAATCATTCTTTTACTTTAAAACATATATATCATGATTTTTGAATATTATAAATTTTAAATGTGTTTAGATAATAATATATTTAAAAATATAATAAATATTAAAATTATTTTTATTTCTCGGATAATCTATATATTTATTTCTAAGTATGATTAATAAATATAATGAAACTCATTTTTAAAAAAACTTTTAATTATTATAGCTTATCTAAATAGGCAATTTTTAAAAATAGCTTTTTTCTCAATATTTCACAATACAACCTTGTATAATTTAATAATCTTAAACTACAATTTTTTAATACTACAACTTAGTGGATTAGTTTTTACAAAAAAATATTTGAACTAAATTACTTCCTAAATTTCTCAAATAATAACTTAAATAAATATATTATATTAAGTAATTTTTAGTTCATCGCCCAATGATCATAAAAAATATCAATTTATTATAACTATTAAATGAGTGGGTCTCTTGTGAGACCGTCTCACGGATCTTAATCTGTGAGACGGGTCAACCCTACCCATATTCACAATAAAAAGTAATACTCTTAGCATAAAAAGTAATACTTTTTAATGGATGACCCAAATAAGAGATACGTCTAACAAATACGATCCATGAGACCGTCTCACACAAGTTTTTCATATCTGCTCAGTTTATATAGCGTTCTTAAAGTTTATCCGTGAAATAGTTCACAGGTGTATGGAACTCTAAATTCGTGACAGTCTGACACGGATACTTGAACCCGAATTTTTTTAAAAAAAAATTAAAATGTATACTATATTATTAAGTTTGAGACACTTAGAGTAACTAACTTTTGGTTTCATGATTTGTTTTGATAATTATATATATTAATAAAATATTAAAATTTTAATGTAAATCACATGACACTCCATGGATAGAATCTTTGTTTCTTACTTAACAAATTGCATGTTCAAATCTTACTTATGTCTTTTTTTTTCTTTCTCTTTTCTATTTATTTTTTTAATTCATATATCAAAATGATA
>NC_133309.1:18897870-18902889 GCF_012295235.1 Primulina huaijiensis | reverse complement strand
ATAATTCTTCAATATTAACCAATTGGCATGATCGATTAGGACATCCTGGTTCAACAATGATGCGAAGAATTATAGAAAATACACATGGTCATCCATTGAAAGACCAGAAGATCTTTCAGAATAATAAGTTTCAATGTAAAGCATGTTCTCTTGGAAAACTTATTATAAGACCATCACCAGCCAAAATCCAAACTGAATCACCAATGTTTCTTGAACGTATTCAGGGTGATATTTGTGGACCAATCCATCCACCATGTGGACCATTCAGATACTTTATGGTATTGATTGATGCCTCCAGCAGATGGTCACATGTATGTTTATTGTCAACTCGAAATGTTGCATTTGCAAGATTACTTGCTCAAATAATAAAATTGAGGAATCAATTTCCCGATTATACAATCAAGAAAATTAGACTTGATAATGCTGGTGAATTTACTTCCCAGACTTTCAATGATTATTGTATGTCTATGGGAATCATTGTTGAGCATCCTGTTGCTCATGTACATACTCAAAATGGATTGGCTGAATCATTGATTAAACGTCTGCAAATGATTGCTAGACCAATGATTATGAAAACAAAGCTCCCTATTTCTATATGGGGACATGCAATTTTACATGCTGCTTCATTAATTCGCATCAGACCAAGTGCATATCATAAATACTCCCCATTGCAGCTTGCATTTGGTAAAGAACCAGACATTTCTCATCTGAGAATTTTTGGATGTATGGTGTATGTGCCTATTGCACCACCTCAACGAAAGAAAATGGGACCTCAAAGAAAGATTGGAATTTATATTGGTTATGATAGTCCATCGATCATTCGATATCTTGAACCACAGACAGGCGACGTGTTCACAGCACGTTTTGCTGATTGTCATTTTAATGAGGAAATCTTCCCAATGTTAGGGGGAGAACAGAAACATACCGAAAAAGAAATTACATGGTATGTATCATCATTGTTACATCTGGATCCAAGAACAAAACAATGTGAAAAAGATGTACAGCAAATTGTGCACTTGCAAAGAATAGCAAATCAAATACCAGATGCATTTGCAGACACAAAAGGGGTAACTAAATCATATATACATGCTGCAAATGCCCCTGCTCGAATTGAAATTCCGAAGAAACAAATTGAAGATAGTCATGATGTCATTAAACGCCTGAAGCGTGGAAGGCCAGTTGGTTCCAAGGATAAAAATCCTCGAAAAAGAAAATTCATAGAGAAACACAATGATCACAAAATAGAGAATGATGTTCCTGAAGAAACACATAATGATCACAAAATAGAGAATGATGTTCCTGAAGAAACACATGATGATGAAAATGTTTTGTCAGAACCACAAACTGACGAGAATCATGAAATCTCTATCAATTATATTAATACTGGAAAAATATGGAACCGAAAAGATATAGAAGAAATTGATGATATATTTTCTTATAATGTGGCAATCGACATCATAAATGATAATGAAGATCATGAACCAAAATCTTTTGGTGAATGTAAAAATCGGCAGGATTGGATAAAATGGAAAGATGCCATCCAGGTTGAATTGGATTCGCTAAATAAACGTAATGTTTTTGGACCTATAGTCCTTACACCTGAAGGTGTAAAACCTGTTGGATACAAATGGGTTTTTATTCGAAAGCGAAATGAGAAAAATGAAATAGTAAGATATAAAGCTCGACTTGTTGCACAAGGTTTTTCTCAAAGGCCTGGAATTGATTATGAAGAAACGTATTCTCCTGTGATGGATGCAATTACGTTTCGGTATTTGATTAGCTTGGCAGTATCTGAAAATTTAGAAATGCGTCTTATGGATGTTGTTACAGCCTACTTATATGGATCACTTGATAGTAATATATATATGAAAATCCCTGAAGGATTTAAGATGCCTGAAGCACAAAGTTCAAAACCCAGAGAATGTTATTCTGTGAAATTACTAAGATCATTATATGGGTTGAAGCAATCCGGCAGAATGTGGTATAATAGGCTAAGTGATCACTTGATGAAAAAGGGATATGTAAATAATTCAATATGCCCTTGTGTTTTCATTAAGAAAACAACATCCGGATGCGTAATTATTGCTGTATATGTTGATGATTTAAACATCATTGGAACAAATAAGGAAATTCAAGAAGTTGTGTCATACTTGAAAGAAGAATTTGAAATGAAGGATCTTGGAAAAACCAAGTATTGTCTGGGTTTACAAATTGAACAAAAAGAATGTGGAATATTTGTTCACCAGACAAATTATACAGAAAAGATCCTTAAACGTTTTAATATGGACAAATCAAATCCTTTAAGTACTCCAATGGTTGTTAGATCATTAAACATAGAAAAGGATCCATTCCGTCCATGTGAAGATGATGAAGATATTCTTGGTCCAGAAGTACCATATCTAAGTGCTATCGGTGCCCTTATGTATCTTACAAATTGTACAAGGCCTGATATATCTTTTGCCGTAAATTTATTGGCAAGATTTAGCACATATCCAACAAAGAGACATTGGAACGGAATTAAACATATATTCCGTTATCTACGAGGAACGACAGACTTGGGACTTTTGTATTCAAAAGATGCTAATCCAAGTATAATTGGTTATGCCGATGCTGGATACTTATCTGATCCACACAAAGCACGTTCTCAAACTGGATATGTATTTACTCGTGGAGGCACTGCAATTTCTTGGCGTTCACAGAAACAAACACTTGTAACAACTTCATCAAATCATGCCGAGATTATTGCACTACATGAAGCAAGCCGTGAATGTGTGTGGTTAAAATCAATGACTCAACATATCCAAATCTCATGCGGATTATCATTCGACGAGAAGCCTGTGATACTATATGAAGATAATGCTGCATGTGTTGCTCAAATGAAAGAAGGATATATAAAAAGCGACAGAACTAAACATATTCCTCCTAACTTCTTCACATTCACCAAGGAGCTTGAGAAGAATAAATATATTGATGTTCGTCACATTCAATCAAGTGAAAACTCATCAGATCTCTTCACAAAGGCACTTCCTACGACAATATTCAGAAAGCACATATATAATATTGGGATGCGCAATCTACGAAATTTGTGAAGAATCGTTCGTGTCAACATGAGGAGGAGTTTACGTGACTGCACTCTTTTCCCTTACTATGGTTTTTATCCCAATGGGTTTTTCCTAGTAAGGTTTTTAACGAGCCAGTAAAAAAACACGTAATGTATACAATCATAATGATCATCATCACAAGGGGAGTGTTGAAAAATTATTTAAAAATGTGAAAAATATTTGTGTTGAAAATGTGAATGTTGAATGTTGAAAATTAGGTGTTGAATGTTGAAAATTAGTGTGTGATGATATATGTAATGATGTATTTTATTTTTGGATTATTTGTAAAAATTTTCTATAAATAGATCTCTCATTTGTGAAGAAAATCACAATTGAGTTGAGAGAAAAATATTATAAAGTGTGTAGTGTGATAATTTTAAGAGTTTGAGATTTTTACTTTTTACCGTAAATTTTTACTTTTTCACAACAAGAACCAATTTTTTAATAGTTTGTTTAAGGTTTAATGAATCTATAATAATGATAAATTTTGTCCATATTTAAATTATTAAGTAATATTCTTTCGTATAAAAACTAACATTTTTTATGTGTGGTCCAGATAAAAGATTGGTATCACAAAATTGACATGTGTCACAAATATTGTGTTTTTTTTAAAATGTTTCCTATATAATATTTTCTACTAATAATTGTAGCATTTTACAAAAAAATACTATAGTTAATGATAATGATCATATCAAATTTTTTAAACTGTATAAATATTTAAATGTCATTTGTTTTATGCAATAAACAAATATTTATACCCAAAAATAATAAAATGTCCAAATTATCTTATTAAATCAAATAATGGAAGAAAAGTATCTAAACTAATTTGAAGCTGAAACTATCATAATTCTGCCACGCGTCATCTACAATAAGTATACACTCCACCCAGACTCACTTCAAGTACCCAATATATATACTGCTTGTTTCCTCCATTTTCTCTCACAAATATCACTCAGTTCGTTCATAAATCTTCGTTTTTCTTCCATTTTCACTTTCATTTACTCACAAATTTTCTGCATCAATGGATTTCTTCTCCAAATTCACGAAACCAGCTGATCACTCCAAGCCAGCTGATCACTCCAAGCCAGCTTCGGACTGTCAGGAGCCAAATAGTACCAGTGATTCCTCGAACACTGACCTTTTCAGCAGCGCCAAGGTGGTCGCCGGGGCGGCGCAATCTTATTTCAGCCATCAACCAGCGACCTATGAGAATACTGAGGTCGCCGGAGCCACTGCTGATATCCTTGGCGCCGCTTCCGAGTATGGGAAGCTGGATAAAACCCAGGGAGTTGGTAAATATGTCGACCAGGCTGAGGGTTATCTCAAGGACTATCAGTCTTCCAATACCACCACCACACCCGCCGCCACGGGCACTGTGGCTGATGCTGGTGTGAAGTCTGCCCCCATCAATGAAGCCATTGAGACTGATACTGAGACAACTAAAGATTCCAGCAAGCCCGTGTTAGAGTAGATGCCCTGCAAGTCAACTGTTGACTAGGGATTTTATTGACTCAGTTGTAAAGAACAATCTTTATTTTAATATAATTCATTATTTCATGGTTTGTTATTTCTTTATCTGTATACCCATGATTTCAAACATAGATAAAGACCTTGATTATACTTTAATACAAATGAATCGTAATTCGATGTTGAAACTCATTTGTAAACACTGTATGATCTAAATTCGTTCCTAGTCGATTCAGCCGCCTAAAACATGGATAAAGGTCGCTTGAACTCGAGACTAGCATCTGTGATATTGTGTACTGAGTTTCTTGGTATGGGCATAGAGATGTCCAAACATGCAGATGGGTAGTCATATGATGATTATACCGAACAACCCTCCCTCGGACTTTCCAAGTGGTTATCATTCATCGAGAGGATAAGTCCGTGGTTATGATTGTACACCATTAGTCCTTAC
>NC_133309.1:18875823-18890996 GCF_012295235.1 Primulina huaijiensis | reverse complement strand
TTAATTAACATTAATGAGCTTGATTAATTAATTGGGCTAGTCCAACTAGTTTAATTAATTAATCAAAGTCCATTAAAAACTTTAATTATTTAGTATGTTGGACTTGTACTCCTACAAGTCCATTAAACATACTTCCCACCAATTTTAATTTAATATTTAATAAACCTAAATTTTGAGTTTAATAAATTAAATTCATTATAAATTCAACATTTAAATTTATTATATAAATTGTAAATTCAACTCCTTGAATTTTATCACCTCCAAAATTTAATATTTAATAAACTCAACTTTTGAGCTTAATAAATTAAATCTATCATAAATTCAACATTTGAATTTAACATTTAAATTATAAATCCAACTCCTTGAATTTATTACCTCCAAAATTTAATATTTAATAAACTCAACATTTGAGTTTAATAAATTAAATTCTCAAATTTTATAAATTCAACTCCTTGAATTTATTCTCTCCAAATTTCATAAATTCAACTTCTTGAATTTATTATCTCATAATTTAATTATCATAAATTCAACTTCTTGAATTTACTATATCATGATATAAATTCAACTCCTTGAATTTATTCTCTCAACGGGAACAAACGATCCAGTACTTGTGTGATCCTCAATGGTTCAGGGATACAGCTAGCCGTGGGTTCACAACTCCTTGTGATTCAGAATAACATTTATTCTTATTAGGGCTTACCCTAGTTAGCCCCATTCTTTTCATCAACACCTTGATCAAGAATGTCAGAACTCATTTCTGATTGCACCCATCGGATCATGGTAAGAGCGTCTAGTAGCATCTCCCCATGATCCCCTAGGTATCACTGATAGTGCCTATAAGAACCAGTCGATTATGATTAACGTACAGTACGGTCCCTTCATCTCATATTTGCCGATCGAATCTGCAACCATTGGTTCATCGAGGGTTGCATATTAATTCGATAATTATGCGACACATATAATAGTGGCATCGCGTGTACTATTTGAAAAACTCCTTCTCCAACGTACATCTCATACTCTGCCCAGAGATTCCATGCACTATTATTACTTCAGATCACATAGGATATCCACACCCGTAGGTGAGCGGTGAATCCTCGACTACAATGCACTGGCTCCTATAAGTGTCGCAACTGTACCCAACCTCGCCACCTGATGACTCTCCTGGAGCCGGTAAACGAGTCAAAGCACAACCCTAGCATATAGAGCCTCGGTGTTGTCCCGTGTCGTAAGGACTAATGGTGTACAATCATAACCACGGACTTATCCTCTCGATGAATGATAACCACTTGGAAAGTCCGAGGGAGAGTTGTTCGGTATAATCATCATATGACTACCAATCTGCATGTTTGGACATCTCTATGTCCTTACAAAGAAACGCAGTACACAACATCACATATGCTAGTCTCAAGCTCAAGCGACCTTTATCCATGTTTTAGGCGGCTGAATTGACTAGAAACGAATTTAGAATATGCAGTGTTTACAAATGAGTTTCAATATCGAATTACGATTCATTTGTATTAAAGCATAATCAAGGACTTTATCTATTCTGCTTGCATGGGTATACAGATAAAGTAAAACGAAACCATTAAAATGTAAATTATATTAAAATAAAGATTGTTTATTACACTTGAGTCAATAAATTCTCCAACCAACAGTTGGCTTACAGGGCATCTACTCTAACAATTGGGGATGTAACAAGCTTGACCCATCGACTCCAAAATTAGTAAGTGTGCGTTGTCTTGAGTCCACATGTCGCTCAGTAAGAGGTCTGTAATTTCATCGCGCGATGAAATTAAGATATTCATATAGGTTCAGGTGCGATGAACAAAGGGCAAATTAGAGTAAAATTCGATCAGTCAAAATTACGTAACATGAATGTATGTAATTTAAATTTTTATTTAAATCATGTGTTCATTTATTTTTATTCATTTATACATAATTATTGAATGGTCAGGAGTTATTTCACGATATTTTTTTGAAGTTCACGCATTAGAGTTTTTAGATGCATTTCGTGCTCGACGAGGAACGGAGATCAGAGAATTATCAGGAAAAATTATTTTTATTACATGTTTAATTTTAATTATTTAATACGAGGTGTTTTTAAGGGTATTTTTCGAAAATGAGCCTTGGTGGGTGTTTTTACTCGCCGAGTCGTAGTTTTTATCGAAGCGCAAATTTTGGCGATTCGCAAGACTTTTTGAGGGCTCGGGCTATATTTTCAAAAACGTACCAAAACGAAATAATTTTTGGAAGGTTTTTGAGCTTGATAGGTTTGTTTGGGCTCAAAATCATTTTTAAACCTTTTAAATATAACTAAGGGCCCATTAGTGGGTGATTTTCTATTTAATCACTCCTTAACCCTACCCTAAACCTAAATTCCATATAGAAGCCGCCCACATCCGCCATTCAGCAGCCTCCCATCGGTTTCCAGTAGCCACTCTAGGCCATAGCCTTGTGCTTTCAAGAAAACCTTTCCTCACTCCTCTGGTGCCTCCCCGACGTGAAATCCTTTGAGTTTTCGATCAAAAATCATCAAGGCACGCTATGTATCTTCCTTGCTCATCATTCACGCTATAATTTTATGCTGATATGCTTGTCTTGGTCGATGGTTGCACGGTTTTGCATGTTAATATAGTATTTCATTTGGTTGTCTTGAAACCTTCATGTCACGCATTCAACTCACGTTTTTTATGATTTTTTGCAAGGAGGCTGATGAGTTGTGTCGCTGAGGGTCTGTAAACGTCGAGGAGGAAGGGATTTCTAGACTGGAGTCGAAGCCTTGTCGAGTTGGGAGGGAGATGAGCGAGTTCCTTGAGGTTTCGGTCTGTTTGTGAGGAGATCGATGGCTAGGCGTGAACCGATGGTGCAAGGGTGACTCTAGACCGTGTACCAGACTCTGGTGGGTCTGAACCATGGTATGGAAAGGCTCGAACATGGCTGAGATTAGGTTAGAGGCCGCTTGAGAGAGGGGCACTCGTGTTGGCTCTGGTGTGCTTCGAGTGGAGTAAAGGGGGGTGCGTGCGTCGTGTGGGCTGCATGGGGTAGCAAGTCTCAGTCAGCTGGGTCCAGTAGGGTCTGGTCTTAGTCCTAGGTGGTCTGGTTGGGGTCTGGTAAGGGCTGTGATCGAGCTAGGGCCGAGAGTTGCACCTAGGGTTTCGATTGGGGAGTCGTCGATAATTCCAGCAGCAATTCTGGGGCTGTGATAAGGTTTAAGGGTTCTGGTTTTTACGGATTAGGGACTGTTAGAGTGTGTTTTAGGTATGGTAAAAGTTTAGGAAATTTGGTTAAGTTTCGGGTCAAATTCGGGTTAAAACCGGAACTCCTGTCCGTCAAGTTTTGAAACTTACTCGAGTTTATGTCTAAGGAAGGCTTATAAATATGTTTTGAGGTGTTTTAAAGAGCTCGGTAAACTTTGGGTTGAAATTTAGAGGTCCAGGGGTAAAACGGTTATTTTTGGCTTCCAGGGGTAAAATGGTCATTTTGCACCCAAGGTGAGTTTTTAGTCCTGGCAGCGCCCTAAGTACAAATTTATCATGTTTTTAAATGTTTATGCATTATGTATATGATTTTTACGTAATTATGAAAAATACGGTGCAAGCTTGGTTTTAAGGAAAATTTACGTATACGCATGTTTTTCTTAAGTGATGAACGTGATGATACGTTTTGAAGGATGAGGGTTGGTTGTGACTAACACAATTATATGAGATATTATGAGCTGAGACCAAGGCTCAGTGGACGGGTAATGCTGTCACTGATGTCCCCGCCGCCGGGTACCACGGTTATATTAGTTGGATCAATCGAATAGAGCTGATACGAAAGTCACCACTAATAAACTGAATTGAATTAAAGGAAAATGTATACGTATATGATGATATGTTGAGACATGTTTTGACACATTATGATTTTTTACGACATGTTTACGTTTATTCTTTTAAGTTCATGAAATGTATGTTGATTACAGTATTTTTCACTCACTGCTGTTTGCTATGTATATGTATTTGTTATCACGGTACATGTGTGTTGAGTCTTCAGACTCACTAATCATTTGTGATGCAGGTAAGCATTTGGATGAGGAGACTGGAGGTGCCGAACCCTAAGTAAGCAGGGCTGGATGGGCGCGCACGACCCGAGGACCACACTTTTTCGCCCATCATGATTTTATTAGTTTTGAGTAGACATGCTCAGTTGATTACATTTATTTTGTTATGTTGGTTATTTTCAGGATTTCACTCGTTTTATGTTGTTCACTCAGGTTTTAGTGCCGCGTTGGCAAAATTTTAAAACACAGGATTTTGTTTGTTACTTGATTACAATTATTTTAAAGATATTATTTTTCAGCAGTCTTGCATTCATGCACAAATCTTAATATTTTCAGATAGATAGCTTTTAAAAAAAAATTAGAAGCATTTTAGATTAATAGGTTACAGGTGTATCAGAGCAAGGGTCCTTTATAGGGTTGTGCCACCGCTAGCTACTGCAGCTCAGTCTTCACGCCTCAAGTTTGTAAGCTTTTATGTTTTAAATGATTTACTGCTGTCACCTGCATATTTACATCATATACGTTTTACGATGATTTACGGTGAATGTTTAGCTACTTTCATGATTAAATGTTTTAAAAACAGATTAAATTGCATGATGGGTTACGTTAAGAATTTGGACTGTATTCAGATATCATGTCTCCCAGACGCGACCCTAGCGTAGACAGACAAGACGATATTCCTGAAGGTGGTAGAGGCCCTCAACGACCACCACCATCATCGATAGATGCAGTTACCCGTGTACTGGAGGGTATGGCTAGGATTTTGGAGTAGGTGCAACAGGTTCCCAGACCTCAGACCGATATTTTTGCGGAGTTTAGACGGATGAACCCGAAGGATTTCGGGGGTACCACTTATCCATTCTCGCTAGAGGAATGGATTCGATCGTTGGAGTTGCATTTTGAGTACCTACAGATGAGAGATGACGATCGAGCTAGGTGCGCCACTTATATGTTGAGGGATGATGCATCCCTATGGTGGGAGAGAGCCGCTCATGCCGTGGACTTGGCTACTCTCACCTGGGACAGGTTCAAGGAGATATTCTACGGCAAGTATTTCTCAGCTGATGTCAGGGGCCGCCTGACGAGGGAGTTCATGAGTCTTCGACAGAGAGACTTATATGTGGCGGAGTTTATCCGGAAGTTTGACAGAGGCTGTCATTTTGTGCCCATGATCGCTAGAGATGCCGCTCAGAAGCTGAGGCATTTTTTGGACGGACTGAGACCCACCCTGCGTCAGGATGATATGCTGATAAGGCCGGCGAGCTATGACGAGGCCACCGCCTATGCTTTTCAGGTGGAGCAGGTGCAACGAGACATTGATTTCGAGATTCAGCGGAAGAGATAGCAGACTTAATCCAGTTCCCAGCCGCAGAAAAAGCAGTTTTCAGGGCCACCGAGGCAGCATGGGCAGCAGAAGCCCCAGGGACAGGTTAGAAGGCCCCAGCAGCAGAGACCTCCTCAGGCACAAGGGGCACCTAAGATAGAGGACGGATAGCCTTGCGGACAGTGTAACAGGTTCCATTTCGGAAAGTGCATTTGGGGAACCTTTAAATGCTTCATTTGCGGACAAGAGGGACATAAGGCAGTAGATTGACCTAGGAACAAGGGCCCCACTTCTGGCCGAGCATATTTGATGCATGCCGAGGAGGTCGAGGCAGAGCGATATTCGACGCTAATTACTGGTAACCCTTATGTTTAAGATTTTAATATATCTCTTGATTACTTGTGTTATATTTTTATTATGAGATTTAATTTATGGGTTGTTAACATAGAAGGATTTATGAGGCATGCTCTATCTAGTTGTATTTAAGGATTTAATTGCATGATTTGAGAAATTTAAGGACCCGAGAGTAATAACCGATAATATGAAGACCTAATTGCTAAAATTGAGATTTTTATGGGGATTATTTTCGAAACTTCTGAATTTTTGGAGATTTAATTCTAATTTTTCGAGAATTTTATGATTTTTGGGGTTAGAATTCGAAAATGTTCAGGGGTTGAATTGCAAATTTTGAAAATTTTCATAGGGCCAAAATGTAATTTTCGAAATTTAATGGCCAATTTGCAAATTCCGAAATTTTTGAGGAATACTTGGGTTAATTCAGTAATTTTTCGAGGATTTTGTGATAATTGCTGGTAAGAAATTTCTTAAGTTTCAACGCAATCAAATTTGATGTTATGTTTTGTCGCAGTAAGGATATATATTTCAGGTATAGCCACACATGCATTTTTAGATTCAGGAGCTACACATTCTGAAACGTCTGCTATTCGGTTACTTAAAAAGTACTAGAATTTTTTTTCCTTACTAAATCGGCCGAATACATATATATGTACTTTAAAAATACCTTGACAACAATTTTTAAAATAAAACAACCAACTAACATTTAAAAATCATAGGGAAATATTTTAAATCGTTAAACGTTTTACCAAACCTAAAAACACTATTTGAAAAGTATAGCCAATACTATAACCTCTCAAAAATTTCTCATAACATAAATAAAAGTCATAAATTATCTTTAACATAGTCTTAAAATCATAAATCATAACTAGTGCGGAAAACTAGCGTCGGTCCTCGGGTCATGTGCACCTTCAGTCCACTCAGATCAACCATCAAGACCTCCATAAACATTATCGTCATAATCACCTGCATCAATCACACCTAGTAAGTCTAAAGACTCAACACATCATATTCTTGATACCAAATAATACGTAATACAGTTCGCATACAACAGTGAAAATACTTTTACTTTTAAATAACATTTTCATCACGATACATAAACTTAAAATAAAATTTTTTTCATAATGATGCATCAACCTTAAACATAAATATTTTCATATAAACATAAACATGTTCATATTCATATTCATATCAACATATTCATCTCACCATATTCATATTCATATTCATATTCATATTCATTTTCATATTCATTTTCATATTCGTGTTTGTTGAAATCAGATCGTGATTGTGACTCGTATTCTTAAACGTATTGGGCGATAGATCCATTTACATGTAAGCACAGTACTGGGCGGCGGAGACACCAACAACACTCTTACCGGTCAATTGGGCCTTGGCCTTACGTATTAATATATTCATATTCGTATTTGTATTCGTATCAACGGAAACACGATCGTCGGGCTCCCACTGGGACCATAACCCTCACGATATCTCCAACATATTTAATCACAATCCCTTCACGTCCTTCAACAGTTCGTATTTCCATCACTTAATAAAAACATGCATAATAATATCGTTTTATTTTGAAAACAAGCATGCAACATATCTTTTAAATGCCAATGCTAAACCATAAAAATCCATTAACATTTAAAATAAATGTTTTAACATATAAAAATCATAAAAAGTCACAAACGTTTTAAAATAAACATTTTAACATCATAAACGTTTAACATTTAAATCATAAACGTTTAAAATAAATATTTTAACATAAAAATCCATAAACATAAAAATTACATAAACATTGACATATTAACATATAAAAATTCATAAACATCCGTAAACATTGAAAATAATCATATTATCATATAAAAAAGCATTCAGGACACTGCCATGACGTTTACTAATTTTTAGGTGTGAAAAGACCGTTTTACCCCTAGATATAAAATTTCACGTTTTTGACTTTTTCTTAATTCCATTGGCTCTAACATGTCCCAAATAATTATTTAAGCTTACAATAATTATTCCATATTTTTATTTGGCTTAAATCGATGACTTTTAAATTAATATTTAAATAAGACGTATTACTGCGTTTTAATCTCGAATTAAACCAAACCTTAATATAAAATTCCAAAATTAAAAAATTAGACTTTTAATAATTATTTGAGCTTAAATATAAATTTTTATAATTTATAAAGCTTAAAACTAGGCTTTTCAATTAATTCGTTAATTAGAGTTTCGTGCGGCGATTAAATCAAGGATAAATCCAAAACTCGTTATTTTTATCCCAAACTTTAAACATAGCTTTTTTTTTATTATTTATTATACCTTTCCAAATCATGAGCCACACCCGTAGACCCATGAATTCAATTTTAGTTCTTTAATTTTTGAAAGTGGCACGTAATCGAACCACCCAAGCCATCTCCCAATTAACACGAGCCACGCCCGAGCCACCTTGAGCCAAACTTGAGCCAACCCATCTAGGAACCCTAATGACCAAACCCAGCCCGAAACACCAGCCCTGGCCTGCTCAAACACCTTCTGAACTTGACCCAATTGCATGAGTGTGTGTGCGTGAGTCTCCTTTTAGTGTTAGGACTCCTACCTAGCCTAGGACACTTCCAGCCGAGCCACCATCGAGCCCACCTGACCCTAACCTTCCTTGGACAATGCCCAGACCCAGCCCAGATCATCCCAAGCCCCTGGACCGCGCACAAGCCACCTGAAGAAGGCAACAACCTGTGCGACTCTATGATGCAACTCTCACGTTTTCTGTTGCTAGCCACCCAACCATTAAGCCACCCCTTGAACCAGCCCCCCAAGCACTCTCCTAGGACCCTAAGGACCTAACCTAGCCCAGCCCAAGCCCCTTGGCCGAGCCCCTTCTCCCTGCACAAACTTTTGAAACCTGCGCAGCTCCTACTTGCTCTCGGGTGGAGTCCTTGTTGGCAAGGACTCCTCCCAGCCCCTGGTTTTCGAGTCCTAGCGTGGCTAGGACTCCACCCTTGACTCATACTCCTAGCCCAGCTCTGGTCCCAGCCGAACCCAAGCTAAGCCATCCATCCCATAAACTGAGCCCCTCAAGTTCATGACAGAAAAGTGATTCCAACTTGTGTTGTTTTCGTGTGCAGCGTTTTTAGTGTGTTTTAAGACCCCTAAACTTGTGTAAAACTTTCCCCTTAACATCCTGATTCATGGCAGCCCTTTCCACAACATAAAAACATGATTTTGGAACTATAATTCAAGAGTTTAATACACATGCAAGCATAGTTACGAAAATATCAAGTTGTGTACATTGTTTTCTTTCAAAACATGTTCAAATAAATATTATGGTGTGATAGATGTTTGAAAGAAAGAATAATGGCGTGCTTTTCCGTATTTTACGCACAAATTTACATTGACGATTGCGAAGAATGGGACAAGAACCTTGGCTTGTTCGAATTTTCCTCTTCAATTTGTTGTGTGTGTGCCGTGTGTTTTGAGGGGTTTTGGGAGAGTAAAAAAAATTAGATTTGAGGAGTGTAACAATTTTGAAATTGAGGCGTGAGTTTTGTTGGGTTAGGGGTGGGATTATCATATTTAAATACTAATTAAATCACTAATTAAGGCTTAGGCCTATTAAGCATAAATTTTAGGCCCATTAGTGCTTGATTACGATTTCATTAAAATATTATAAATAGTTTTGTTTAAATAAGTTTGTGAATCTATTAGCCGGATTGCCAAAAAGTTCGTATTTTTGTTGAAAAGCCAACACCAATAAAATTTACATCCCGGCGTATAAAATCACCTCAAAACCCCTTGTTTTCAAAAATAAGAAAAAGCATCACCATTAATTTAAATAATTAAAAACAATTAACCAATAAAAATATTTTCTATTTTTCAGCCATCGGTCTCCGATCCTCGATCGCAACTTGAATAACCTTTAAAAATACATTTAATGCAACCATGTAGAAAAATATATTTTAAACATGTAAATATGCACAACATAATTAATTCATGCAATTAAACCATTTAATTAAAATAAACAAAGAATTTAATAACTCAAATGCATGTGGTTCGCGTGGACCTTTAAATTTTCGGGGCGTTACAATCTTCCTCCCTTAAATTGAATTTTGTCCTCGAAATTCATTTATCCTTGATAACCCTGAAGTTTAGATTCAGTTCTAATATCCCAAAAATCCACGCTTCCGCTGCGCTACTATGATAAAACTTAAGTTCTAGAATGTCCTTACGTCTCCTTGATCCCAATTAAATTTTCCTTCTAAATCCTTATTTTACAAATTGCAACTTAAAAAGACCCATAATAACTTAGTGCTGTTACTATTATAACTTCGAATTTCAACTTTTCTTATAATTCTCAATATTAAAAGATATATGACCATACTTATCGTATATTACTTTCCTTATTTTACACCCAAAATGTTCATCAACTTAACATATTTCAATCTTAAAATCCCAATCGCATCCGCTGACGCTTTGATTTTCAAGCCTAATATTAATTCATTCTAAAAACCCTTTATTAATATTCCTTATAACGTTATAACAAAGATATCCTAAGGTTCCAAATAATCTTAAAAGTCTAAATCATCGAAAATTATTATCATTCAACCTATTCAATTATCACTTATTGCTAAACTAGTCCTCAAATTCTTTAAAAATTGCAAAATTAATTCTTAATTTCCTCAAAAATTATCTTAATTGGTCCTAAATTTCGAAAATCCTACGATTAACTCATAAGTTCTTGGCATTCTTAATTCTCTTCTACAGGTTTCCCATAACATAATTTCGAAAATTATAAACTTATTTACCCAAAATCAATTCCTATAACCAATCTTACCTTTCATCAAAACTTAAGATCCCAATTTATACATTTCTATACTCTCAAAGTCATTGCAATCCTCGAATAATTATTACTTATGAGTAATTCTCAAAAATTAATTCGACTAGTAACCACGAATCATAAATATTTTCTTAGAAAAATCTACGTGTCCCAAAGTCATTCATAATATTCACGATTAACTTATGGCCCAAAAGTATAATGTCAATACTAAAACACAAAAATCAACATAGTCCAATTTCACCACAAAACCAACATGCGTCGAATTCAAATAATTTTTTTATTTCATATCGTATCACTTATAAAAATTCCAAAGCATATAAAACATATATCCTCATAGAGCAATTAAACATGTGAAGTAAACATATAATTCATGTAGTCATGTAGGTAACAACATATAAATAATATAAAGCATTTAAACTTACATATTGAGGCTTGACGACTGAGCTTCCCGGCATTGATGGTGGCACAACCCTTAACAGAACCATTGCTCTGATACCAACTGAAACGTCAGCTATTCGTTTTACTTTAAAAGTACTAGAATATTTTTTAATTTTTTTTCTTTACTAAATCGGCTGAAGACATATATATGTACTTTAAAAATACCTTGACAACAATTTTTAAAATAAAACAACCAAATAACATTTAAAAATCAAAGGGAAATAGTTTAAATCGTTAAACGTTTTACCAAACCTAAAAACACTATTTGAAAAGTATAGCCCATACTATAACCTTTCAAAAATTTCTCATAACATAAATAAAAGTCATAAAATATCTTCAACATAGTCTTAAAATCGTAAATCATAACCAGTGCGGAAAACTAGCGTCGGTCCTCGGGTCATGTGCACCTTCGGTCCAGTCAGATCAACCATCAAGAGCTCCATAAACATAATCGTCATAATCACCTACATCAATCAGACGTAGTGAGTCTAAGGACTCAACAAATCATATTCTTGATACCAAATAATACGTAATACAGTTCACATACAACAGTGAAAAATACTTGTACTTTAAAATAACATTTTCATCATGATACATAAACTTTAAATAAAAATATTTTCATAATGATGCATCAACCTTAAACATCAACATTTTCATATAAACATAAACATGTTCATATTCAGATTCATATTCATATCAACATATTCATTTCATCATATTCATATNGCAATCCTCGAATAATTATTACTTATGAGTAATTCTCAAAAATTAATTCGACTAGTAACCACGAATCATAAATATTTTCTTAGAAAAATCTACGTGTCCCAAAGTCATTCATAATAATTAACTTATGACCCAAAAGTATAATGTCAATACTAAAACACAAAAATCAACATAGTCCAATTTCACCACAAAACCAACATGCGTCGAATTCAAATAATTTTTTTATTTCATATCGTATCACTTATAAAAATTCCAAAGCATATAAAACATATATCCTCATAGAGCAATTAAACATGTGAAGTAAACATATAATTCATGTAGTCATGTAGGTAACAACATATAAATAATATAAAGCATTTAAACTTACATATTGAGGCTTGACGACTGAGCTTCCCGGCATTGATGGTGGCACAACCCTTAACAGAACCATTGCTCTGATACCAACTGAAACGTCAGCTATTCGTTTTACTTTAAAAGTACTAGAATATTTTTTAATTTTTTTTCTTTACTAAATCGGCTGAAGACATATATATGTACTTTAAAAATACCTTGACAACAATTTTTAAAATAAAACAACCAACTAACATTTAAAAATCAAAGGGAAATAGTTTAAATCGTTAAACGTTTTACCAAACCTAAAAACACTATTTGAAAAGTATAGCCCATACTATAACCTCTCAAAAATATCTCATAACATAAATAAAAGTCATAAAATATCTTCAACATAGTCTTAAAATCGTAAATCATAACCAGTGCGGAAAACTAGCGTCGGTCCTCGGGTCATGTGCACCTTCGGTGCAGTCAGATCAACCATCAAGACCTCCATAAACATAATCGTCATAATCACTTACATCAATCAAACCTAGTGAGTCTAAGAACTCAACAAATCATATTCTTGATACCAAATAATACGTAATACAGTTCACATACAACAGTGAAAAATACTTGTACTTTAAAATAACATTTTCATCATGATACATAAACTTTAAATAAAAATATTTTCATAATGATGCATCAACCTTAAACATAAACATTTTCATATAAACATAAACATGTTCATATTCAGATTCATATTCATATCAACATATTCATATTCATATTCATATTCATATTCATATTCATATTCATATTCATATCAACATATTCATCTCATCATATCCATATTCATATTCGTGTTTGTTGAATTCAGATGGTGATTGTGACTCGTATTCTTAAACGTATTGGGCGATGTATCCATCTACATGTAACCACAGTACTGGACGGCGGGGACACCAGCAACACTCTCACCAGTCAACTGGGCCTTTGCCTTACGTATTAACATATTCATATTCGTACTCGTATTCGTATCAAAGGAAACACGATCGTCGGGCTCCTACTGAGACCATAATCCTCACGATATCTCCAACATATTTAGTCACAATCCCTTCACGTCCTTCAAATTTCGTATTTCCATCACTTAAAAAAAACATGCATAATAATATCGTTTTATTTTGAAATCAAGCATGCAACATATCTTTTAAATGCCAATGCTAAACCATAAAAATCCATAAACATTTGAAATAAACATTCNCTATACGTGATACGACCTGAAATAAGAAATTATTTGATTTCAACGCATGTGAGCTTCGTGGTGGAATTGGACTATGTTGATTTTTTGGGTTTTATTGTTGACGCTCTACTGTTTGGGTCATAAGTTAATCGTGAATATTATGAATGATTTTGGGACACGTAGATTTNTAAAATAAACATTCTACCATATAAAAATCATAAAAAGTCATAAACGTTTTAAAATAAACATTTTAACATCATAAACGTTTAACATTTAAATCATAAACGTTTAAAATAAACATTTTAACATAAAAATCCATAAACATAAAAATTCCATAAACATTGACATATTAACATATAAAAATTCATAAACATCCGTAATCATTGAAAATAATCATAATAGCATATAAAACAGCATTCAGGACACTGCCATGACGTTTACTAATTTTAGGTGTGAAAAGACCGTTTTACCCCTAGACGTAAAATTTCACGTTTTTGACTTTTTCTCAATTCCATTGACTCTAACATGTCCAAAAAAACTATTTAAGCATAAATGAATTTTTCTATATTTTTTTTGGCTTCAATCGATGACTTTTAAATTAATCTTTAAATAAGACGTATTACTGCGATTTAATCTCGAATTAAACCAAACCTTAATATAAAATTCCCAAATTAAAAACTTATACTTTTAATATTTATTTGAGTTAAAATATAATTTTTCATAATTTTATAAAGCTTAAACTAGGTTTTTTAATTAATTCGTTAATTAGCGTTTCGTGCCGCGATTAAATCCAGGATAAATCCAAAACTCGTTATTTTTATCCCAAACTTTAAACATAGCGTTTTCATTATTTATTCTACCCTTCCAAGTCATGAGCCACACCCGTGGACCCATGGATTCAATTTTAGTTCTTTAATTTTTTAAATTGACACGTTATCGAACCACCCGAGCCATCTCCCAATTTACTCGAGCCACGACCAAGCCACATAGAGCCAACCCATCTAGGAACCCTACTGAGAAAGCCCAGCCCGAAACACCAGCCCTAGCCCACTCAAACACCTTCTGAACTTGACCCAATTGCATGAGTGTGTGTGCGTGAGTCTCCTTTTAGTGTTAGGACTCCTACCTAGCCTAAGACACTTCCAGCCGAGCCCCCAACGAGGTCACCAGACCCTAAACTTATTTGGACCACGCCCAGACCAGCCCAAGCCCCTGGACCGCGCACAAGCCACCTGAAGAAGGCAACAACATGTGCGACTCTATGATGCAACTCTCACGTTTTCTGTTGCTAGCCACCCAACCATCTAGCCACCCTTGAACCAGCCCCCCAAGAACTTTCTTAGGACCCTAAGGACCTAACCTAGCCCAGCCCAAGCCCCCTGGCCGAGCCCCTTCTCCCTGCACAAACTTTTGAAACCTGCGCAGCTCCTACTTGCTCTCGGGTGGAGTCCTTGTTGGCAAGGACTCCTCCCAGCCCCTGGTTTTCGAGTCCTAGCATGGCTAGGACTCCACCCTTAACTCATACATGGTCCTAGCCTAGCCTTGGTCCCAACCGAACCCAAGCTAAGCCATCCATCCCATAAAACCGAGCCTCTCAAGTCCATGACAGAAAAGTGATTCCAACTTGTGTTGTTTTCGTGTGCAGCGTTTTGAATGTGTTTTAAGACCCCTAAACTTGTGTAAAACTTGCCCCTTAACATCCGGATTCATGGCAGCCCTTTCCACAACATAAAAACATGATTTTGGAACTACAATTCAAGAGTTTAATACACATGTAAGCATAGTTACGAAAATATCAAGTTGTGTACTTTGTTTTCTTTCAAAACATGTTCAAATAAATATTATGGTGTGATAGATGTTTCAAACAAAGAAATATGGCGCACCTTTGCGTATTTTACGCACGAATTTA
>NC_133309.1:18872198-18875141 GCF_012295235.1 Primulina huaijiensis | reverse complement strand
CTTAACATATTAAAAATCATAAACATCCATAAACATTTTAAAATAAACATTTTAACATCGTAAATGTTTGAAATAAACATTTAAAATAAACATTTTAGCATATTAAATCATAAAACATTAAACATATTATCTTAAAAATCCATAAACATTTAAAATTGACATATTAACATATAAACATCCATAATCATTGAAAATAATTATATTAGCATATAAAATAGCATTTAGGACACTGCCATGACGTTTACTAATTTCTAGGTGGTAAAAAGACCGTTTTACCCCTGGATGTAAAATTTTTCGTTTTTGATATTTTCTCAATTTCATTGACTCTAACATGTCCCAAATAATTATTTAAGCTTACATGAATTTTCTCATATTTTTATTTAGCCTAAATCGAGGACTTTTAAATTAATCTTTAAATGTGACGTATTAATGCGTTTTAATCCCGAATTAAACCAAACCTTAATATAAAATTCCCAAATTAAAAAATTAGACTTATAATAATTATTTAAGCTTAAACCTAATTTTTCATAATTTTATAAAGCTTAAAACTAGGCTTTTCAATTAACTCGTTAATTAGTGTTCCGTGCGGCGATTAAATGCCGATTAAATCCAAAACTCGTTATTTTGATCCCAAATTTTTAACATAACCTTTTTATGATTTAATCTACCCTTCCAAGTCATTAACCGCCCTCGTTGACCCATGAATCTATTTTTTGTTCTTAAAATCTCGTTTTTGACACCTTATCGAACACACTGAGCCATCTCCTAATTTACTCGAGCCACGCCCGAGCCACCTTGAGCCAAAACCTAGCCAACCCATCTAGGGACCCTACTGTGCAAGCCCAGCCTGAAAAACAAGCCCTGGCCCGCTCCAAAAACGTCCTGGAACTTTGCCCAAAAACGTGCATGTGTACGTGTGTGCTTCTCCTAGGATATTTAGGACTCCTAGCCTAACTAGGACACTTCCAGCCCCTAACCACTTGACCCAACCTGCCCCAAACCACCCTGGACCATGCCCAGACCCAGCCCAAACCTAGCCCAAGCCCTTGGACGTGACCAGCAACCCACTGAACTCTGCACAACAACCTGCGCTAATGGCTTCTCCTCTTGGTTTCATGTTCTTGCTCGGCCCTTGCTAAACCAAACCATACCAGACACTGAACCAACCCCTCTAGCATCCTTCTATGACCCTAAGGACCTAACCTAGCCCAGCCCAAGCCCCCTGGCCGAGCCCTCCTCCCTGCACAAATTTTTGAAATCTGCACAGCCCCTTGGGCTTTCTCTCGGGTGGAGTCCTTCTCAACAAGGACTCCTCCCTAGCCCATGGTCTCGAGTCCTAGCATGGCTAGGACTCTTCCCCTGACCCTACCACGTCCCTAGCCAGGCCCTGGTCCCAACCAAGCCAAAGCCAAGCCCTTACACACCCAAAGCCGTGAGCCAAGAAGCACTACAGTCCAAGCAAGCTTCCAGCTTGTTTTGCCCCATGCTGTAAAACGTTTTTAGTGTGATCCTAGGACTCTATATTTTGTATAAACCATGCTTATTCATAACCTATATCATGGCAGCCCTTAAACAAAACAAACACATGATTTTTGAAGGAAAANTGTTCCCTTCAAGCTCTCGGGTAGGAGTCCCTCTTGGATAGGACTCCTCCCAGCCCACTTGTCTTGAGTCCTAGCATGGCTAGGACTCTCTCCCCGACTCATACCTGGTCCTAGCCCAGCCCCGGTCCCATCCGAACCCAAGCCAAGCCCTTAACTCCCAAAACCGAGCCCTCAACCCACATGTGATACCTGCTGGTTCCATCTACTGTTATGTTCATGATGTGCAACGTTTTAGTTGTGTTCTTTGGACTCTAACTAGTTTAAAAACATGCTTAATCCATACCCTAACCATGGCAGCCCCTTAACACAAATTAAAACATGATTTTGGTAATTTAAAACACCACTTTAGAACACATGCACATGGAGTTACGAAAATTCAACATGCTGCTATGTTTTTCAGAAAAATTCATGCATAAAACAAATAATATGATGTGTTGATGGTTTGAAGGAAGAATAGGCGTGCCTTTGCGTAATTTACGCACGAAAAACCGTTGACGATGACGAAGAACGGAGCAAGAACCTTGGCTAAGAATTTCCCTTGGAAATTCTCGAAAGTTTGCCTTAATTTCTAAGCATGTGTGTGCCGTGTAATCTAGGTATAGATTTCAGAAAAGTGCCGAGAAGAATTGTAGGGTTATAGGAGTTTTATCATATTATATATACTAATTAATTAGTAACAAGGCTTTAGGCCTATCAAGCCAACAAATTAAGCCCATTAGTCCAATTAAGATTTAAATAAAATATTAAAATAGTTTTTGGTAAAATAGTTGGTAGATTAAATAGCCGGGTTGCTAAAAAGTTCATATTTTTGTTGAAAAACCAACACCGATAAAATTTATATCCCGGCGTATAAAATCACCTCAAAACCCCTTATTTTCAAAAATAAGAAAAACCCACAATAATATTTTAAATAATTAAAAACAATTATTTACTAAAAACATTTTACGTTTTTCAGCTCTCGGTCTCCGTTCTTCGATCGCAACTTGAAATTTCCTTAAAATACAGTTTTATGTAAAAATGGAAATTAAATCATATTTAACATAAAATCATGCATGTCACATAATTAATTAAGCAATTAATATCAATTAATTAACCAATTTCAGAATTCCTAGATTTGCATGCCGTTGGTTTACGTCGTCTTACTTTTTGGACCTTACATAAATACTAATTGAGGCTTAGGCCTATTAAGCATAAATTTTAGGCCCATTAGTGCTTGATTAGGATTTAATTAAAATATTAAAAATAGTTTTGTTTAAATAAGTTTGTAAATCTATTAGCCAGGTTGCCAAAAAGTTCGTATTTTTGTTGAAAAGCCAACACTGATAAAATTTACGTCCCG
>NC_133309.1:18828867-18871774 GCF_012295235.1 Primulina huaijiensis | reverse complement strand
GGTTGACCCGAAACCCGACCCGATTGACACCCCTACATGCGATCTATGGTTTTATTTAAAATTATGANTTCACTTGTAAGGTCTAGGAATTTAATTCACGTAATCTGAATGCATGCGATTAGGGGTGTCAAAATGCAACACGACCCGTCAACTCGACACGACCAAACATGAAAAAAATCAGGTTCGGGTTGGGGTTTTCGGGTTCGGGTCAGGTTAGGGTTGGGTGGGTTCGGGTTAGTGCCAGGTTAGACGGGTTTCGGGTTGGGTCGCGGGTTGACTTGAAATATTTTTTTTAAAAAATATTACCTATATTTTTATATATTGTATGTTTGACCAAAATTTATTGTATATTTATATGATAAATTTTCATCATTTAAAATATATTTTGTATATTTTTAATTTTTTAACAATTGTTTATTTGATTTAATAAATATATTTTTAATTTTCTACAATTAAACTTTCAAATTTAAATCGAAAATTTTGTAATTATGTGTTTAAATTAAAATATAATTATTATTTTTTTATTTTTTCGAATTTTTTTCATTTATTTTTTTTTAAAAAATAAATAAAATTCGGGTTAGGCGGGTTAGACGGGTTCGTGTTCGGGTTGGTGGTTTTCGGGTTGCTTCGGGTTCGGGTTTGGGTCGGAAAAAAAATCGCTGGTTGACCCGAAACCCGACCCGATTGACACCCCTACATGCGATCTATGGTTTTATTTAAAATTATGAGTTTAATTATTTTTATGTATTTTATGCATAATTATTGCATGATAGGATTTATTTCATGATATTTTAAAAGTTCATGCATGAGTATTTTTAAGTTGTATTTCACGCACGAACGAGGAACGGAGACCGGGAAAATTTCAGGAAAATTATTTTAACTATATAATTAATTTTTCTTAATTAATTTAAGGTGTTTTAAATGTATTTTTCAAGAAATGGACTTTTTGGGATATTTTTACCTCCAGAGCATATTTGTAATTGGTACGCGAATTTTATCGAAACAAATAACTTTTTGAGGGTTCGGGTAATATTTTCAAAATCTTACGAAAAAGAAATATTTTTCAAGATTGTGTTTGGGCTTAATGGGCCTCTTTTTAAGTTTGTTGGACTCAAAACTCTTTTAATCTCTTTTAAATTAAAGTTAGGGCCCATTAGCTTAATTTTTTTTTACTTAATTAACCCCTAATCATCCTCTAAACCTAAAAATCATTCCCACCAGCCGACACCCCCTCCACTCAGCCATATTCTCTCGGTTTCAGCACCTCCTTCAGCAGCAAAGCATCGGCCATAGCATTTCTTGCAAGAAAATTTCCTCCGGTGCCTTCCCTTCGCGCGGTTGTTCAAGTTTTCATTCAAAATACATCAAGGCATGCCATGCATCTTTATTTTTTTGCATCTTACACGCCATATAATAGCTGATGTTCATGCTTTAGTCGTATGAATTCAGATCTTACATATTCTTATTTGTTTTGCACGATTTTTTTGAAGGTCATGCGTTTTCTTGATGGTAAATTCACGTTTTTTGACTACTTTGATGCAAGGGCTGCCGGATTTAAACCTTTAGGGATGTGCAAGTCGAGATCTAAGGGTGTGTATGGGCTGGAGTCGAAGGTTGCTGGAGTTGTAGGGAGATCCGATCGAGTTTGTGTCATTTGTGGTTGTTAAGGCTAGATCGGGGTGGTGATGAGAGTTCTGGCTGTAGGGGAGCCTAACCAAACCACGGTGCAGCCCTTGAGGGGGTTAAGGCTTGGCCAAGAAGGGCTTAACAGCAGCTGGTCACGTGCTTAGGGTTCTAAGAGTTTATAGCAGCCGCCCCTTCCTCTGCAACTTTCCAGCAATCCATCGTCCATTTTTCTTCAAGAAAATCATGCCACGTTCGTCCCGTATCGACCCTCGCATCCTTCCGGCTTTGGTATTGTCGTTTCAAGAGTTTTAAAGATTAAGTCATGTATATTCTTTCTTTTTTGCATCGATCTCGTCATAGTATATGTTTTGATGTATGTTGTGCAAAATTTTGAGCAAAAACGTTTGAAAAGATTTTTGGATCAAAATTTTTAGATCTCAAAACATGTCTGCTGTCATTTCGATTACTGTGAAAATTCGGTCGATTTTCTGGAAAAGTTTTCTACATGTAAAACGTAGTACTTTTTGATACCTTCGATTTGAAAATAAATTCGTAAATTTTGGACAAGAAACGAGTGTTTTATGATCGTTTTTGTGAGACTGCTCAACTAAAACTTTTATAAAATATGTTCTTGATGTGTTCTTGAGAATTGTTTTTCGCAGGCTTCGTTGAGAATCTTCAGGTGTTTTTTGCTGCGTTGGTGGTGTGATAAGTCGTCTTTCGATGTTTTGATTCGAGTCGGTATGGGTTTGGTGACATTAGAATGGATAAGGAAAGGAATGGGTAGAAGATGGTTTTTTGGGGTTAAAATCGCGCAGGACTATTGCCACATCGCTACACCAGGGGCGCCGCAGCGCTGCAGGTTCGCACCAGGCAGCGTCGCAGCGCTGCACTGCAGTGCCTAGGCGCTGGTCTTGGTGTTTTACGGGCTTCGAATTTAGGTGCTCTTGCTTCCTTTGGGTACTATTACGTCGTTAAGTCCTAGTATACTAAAAGTTAGTTTAGATGTTACAAAGTTTGATTGGGGAAAGTTGAACTATGGTTTAAGAGAGGTCCGTGTCTTCAATTGCTTGGGACATTTCTTACTTTATGTCAAGATTGTTTCGGGATTTGAGTCATGGGTTTGTATGTTGATTGAATGAGGTCAAGTCCCGAATGTTTTAGAGAGTCATAAGTCAATTGTTACTTCGGGTGGAGAGCTTGACTATTACGTCTAAGTATGGGATTTAAGTGCATGAAATTGTGTTAGTATGTGTAGCAGTGGCCCCAAGCGAGATCCAATGAATCCCTCAACGCCATGTAAGCATGTTCGAAGTGCAAAAGAGAGAATATTTTATGTTTTTGAGGTATGCTAAATGTCTTGTGACCAAATATGAACGGATTTGGAAGTCGGTGAATGTGGCCGAGGATCTCTCTACCCCAGTAAAGCATGACCGAGTTTAGATAAGAATTGGAAAACGGTAAAGCATGACCAAGGATCAATCCACCCGGTAAAGCATGACCGAGGATCTCATGTATGCGGTAGTGGACATCCCTACCAGCCCAATACTGTGGTTTAGTCTGATCAGGCACATTTATGTATGAGTCACTTGCTTTGAAACATAACTCTATGCAAAATGATGTTATGCATGTTCAAGTATGTATCATGCAAGTATGTTTATGAAAGTTTTACAATATGATGGGATGTCTATGTTTATGTTATTACATTCAAGTTTCAAGTATGTACGCTCTACTTTAAAATGCATGTTGTTTTATTATGTATTATTTGTTATTCCCAGTTTATACATGTTGAGTCTTTAGATTCACTAGACTTGATCGATGCAGGTGAAGATGAGTATGAGGAGACGAGGGGTGGGGCCCAATGAGATGGCTCAGACTGCGCAGAGGCTAAACCCGAGGACCGCCTATTTTTAAGAATTTATGCATGTTGATTCAAATACTCTGATTTTCACGAGATTGCTTTATGTTGTTTAAACCAGTTCTTTTTGAAAACTATATTTGTAATCGTTTTTATTGCAAGTATTTTGGACGAGTAGTTTATCTTTATCGCAATTTGAAGGATTACTATATTTAAGAAAATTTTTATCTTTCCGAAAATTTTAAGTAGTTCAAATTACGGTACGTTACAAGCTGAAACTTGATAATTCAAGACAAACTGATATGATTCAAGCTTAGAATAAGTCATCAGTCACATTGACTGAAATGAAAGATTTACAAAAGTCAGTCACTGACAAAACTGATTTAGACTTTAATAGCCAAGATGAATCTTCAACTAGTAGTACCAAGCCAGAACTGAATTTGTACAAAGGGAAGTATATTCACTTTGAAAAATCAGATATGGTACCTGAACAATCAGAGCCAAGTAAACATGTTGAACAAAAGATTGACAATAAGAACAAGGCTAAGAGGTTTGGAATCGGATATAGTCATTCGAGTTCAAATGATTCACAAAGCTGGTCACCTGAACGATTCGGCTATGAAAATTAGAACTCTAGGAATGCTTATTACAATCGTAACCCTGTTCAGAAAAGATATCGGATGAACAACCAGGTGAACAAGGATAAAACGCATATTGTCTCTGTTAGGATCGGTTGTGTGTGATAAAGTGTTTAGAAAAGAGGGGGTGTTGAATAAACACTTAACAATTTTCACAACTTTTCGATGAATGAATCAGTTTAGCGATAAACTGAATTCGTGAATCTTGTTATCAATGTCAATCAGTTAACTAACGAAAGTGCAAAAATAAATTGAATGATAGATAAAATAAAACTGAGAATAAAGAATGCAAGATTTGTGGATGTTCGGATACTTCAAACGCCCTACATCACCCCTTCTATCTCGAGGATAAGATATTTGCTAAAATGCTTTGATTTATGCAACACTTTGTACAAACTCATTTCAGTTTGGACTTAACACTACCAAAAATGAAATTCTTAGTATCGATACAATTTTATCAGTACTCAACTTGTAAGGTCCAGGAAATTCGATCTACGTAACCTGAATGTATGCAATTTAGGGTTTTAATTTAAAATATGTGTTTAAGGATTTTTATGCATTTAATGCATTGTTATTGCATGAGTAGTGTTCATTTCATGATTATTTTAAAGTTTCATGCATTAGGGTTTTAAGTTGCATCTCGCGCACGAGTAATGGAGACCGGGGATTATGAAGAAAAATATTTATTATCGAATATTTATTTTTTATTATTAATATGAGGTGTTTTAAGCTGGAATTTTGAAAATGAGCCTTATTTGGGTATTTCTACTAGCCGAGTTATATTTTTAATCGGTACACAAAATTTAGCGATTCGAGGGACTTTTCGAGGGCTCGGAAAATATTTTAAAAAAAGTACCTAAACGAAATATTTTTCGGGAGTGTTTTTGGGCTAGGTCGATTGTTTTAGTGTTTAATGGGCTCACCATCCTTTTTAATCCCTTAATTCTTATTTTTGGCCATTAGTGCATTATATTAACACTTAAATACATCTTAAACTAACCCTAACCCTAACCCTAAAGCTCTTGGCCACCCACTTTACCTTGCAGCAGCTCTCCCATGTACATTTCCTCTCCCTACATCAGCAAGCTTCGGCATTGTCATGTTTCTTCAAGAAAGCTTCCTCCCTGCCTCTCCGGTTCACGTCCCGCGTGTAGTTCTTCGAGCTTTTGATCATTTAATCGATACGTCACACCATGTATATTCATTTCTCATCATTCATGTTGTAATTATACTGATATGTGTGCAATGTATGTAGATATCATCGGTCATGCATGTTAAATCGGTTTTTACATTCGATTGTCATGAACACGCATGCCATTGCTCATAACTCACGCTTCTTTTGAATTGATGTGTAAGGGGCTGTCGTCTTGGGTGACTAGGAAGCTGTTATTGTCGAGGCAAATGGTGGCAAGGGGCTGGAGTCATGGCTTGGTCGAGTGGAATGGGTAGCTAGTTGAGCCACGTACGGTTAGGGCTTGGTTTTGGGGTAGATCGAGAGCTTAGTGCATACAGCCGTGCGTGGCTCGATCGCAGCCAAGGAGCTGACCCTCTTGGGTCCATGACAGGGTTGGGAGAGGGGTGGGAGTGGCTGGTCGTGACCCTTAAGCGGTTCCAAGGGCATGGAGCAAGGTTGGTCTCGGGTGGTTCGAAAGCAGAGTAGTTTGAGTTGTGGCGCACGTCCGCGAGCTTGGGGGCTTAGGGCGTGGTTCGGCCAGTCCAAGGAGAGGTCCACGGGCTGATCTTGGTCCTAGGATGGTCTAGTTCAAGGCTGCTCCAGCTTGGAGTCGAGCTAGGGAGGAAACTCTCGAACCATGGTGCAATAGGGTTTTGGGGCTAGCGCGCTGGAAATTTCCAGCAATTTTTAAGTTTGTTTCATGGGTCATAAGTGGTCTGGAACGAGTGGTTTAGAGTCTGGTTATGAAGGATTAAGTCACGGTTTAAGTTGGGAAGAATTTGGTTAAGTTTCGGGTTTGTTCGGGTTAAAATGGGGACTCAGGTCCAAGTTTTAAAACAAATCATGTAAGTTTTGGTACTGGATCGAATTTACGTCTAAGTAATACTCTTAAGTATGTTTTGAGATGTTTTAAGAAGTTTGTTAAGCTTCGGGTCGAAATTTTGAGGTCCAGGGTTAAAATGGTCATTTTAGGTTTCTAGGGGCAAAATGGTCATTTTGCACCCGAGTCGAGTTTTTAGTTCTGGCAGCGCCCTAAACACGATTTGTCATGTTTTAATGGATTATGTTATCACATATATGACTTTTTATGTACATATGAAACTTACGTTGTATGCTTGGTTTCAATGAAAATTTACGTATATGTATGACTTTATTAAGTAATGAAAATGATGATATGTTTTGAAGGATGTGAATTGGTTGTGACTAATACGATGACACAATGACATGTAAGGCCAATGCTTAGAAGACGAGTAATTTTGTCGCTGATGTCCCCGCCGCCGGGTACTGCGGTTACACGTAGATGGATCCATCGATTGACATGATGATACGAAAGTCACAACTAATGAACCGAATTCAAAGTATATGTTGATATGTTGAGATATGTTATGAAATGTTTATGCTTTAATAGGTCATGATTGAAAAGTCCACTTTTCGTTTTTTCTTAAAAAGTACTAATTTTTTTTTTCTATTTCATTCTGGAACATCCACTACTCATTTTCTTAAAAAGTACTAGAATTTTTTTTTAAAACCCTCAATGATTAGGCTGAAACTATATAATTATTTATAAAATACTTTGCACCATTTTTAAAAATAAAACAACCAAAAAAATTTAAAAATCCAAAGGAGAATAGTTTGAATCATAACAACGTTAATCGTTTGCAACTCCTAACTTATAAAAATTGCTAAAACTGACAACCTCTAAAAAAAAAACTTAAAATCATAATAAAAGTCATAAAATATCTTTAATCGTAAACATAAACATATGTGTGGAGAGATAACCGCTGGTCCTCGGGTTATGTGCACCTTCAGTTAAGCAAAGTCAACCATCAAGACCTCCATTACCATTATTATCAAACTCACCTACATCAATAGCACATAGTGAGTCTAAAGACTCAACACACCATGATATTGATAACAAGTAATACATATACAGAACACATGCAACAGTGAAAATACTTGTACGTAAAATACCATTTTCATAATGATGCATAAACTTTAAACATGAACATTTTCATAAACTTTTCCATATCATCATATTCATATTCACATACGTATTCCATTCTTCTTTCATTGAATTCAGATCGTTAATTGTGACTTTCGTATTCGTATTGGGGCGATGGATTCATCTACATGTAACCACAGTACTGGGCGGCGAGAACATCAATGACACTCTCACCCGTCAACTGAGCCTTGGCCTATGTATTAACATATCATTTCATTGGAAGTACGATCGTCGTGCTCCCTCTGGGCCTTCTCCCGTAAACGGGCTCTCTCTAGGGCCTTTTTCCTCACGATATCTCCAATCATATCATCGTATTAGTCACAATTACTTCCTTTTCTTCAACATTTATTATTTTGATCACTTATAAAAATTAAACATGCATATATCGTTTTTCTTTTAAACCAAGCTTGCAACATATATTTTAACGTTATCGTTTCATCATAACATTTTATAAACAATCAAAATAATCATTTTAACATATAAAACAGCATTCAGATCACTGCCATGACATTTACTATTTTTCGGGTGTAAAATTACTGTTTTACTCCTTGAAGTAAAATTTCACGTTTTTGACTTTTTTTTATTTCCGTTGACCCAAGACCATCCCAAATAATCATTTAAGCTTACGTTAATTTTCTTATATTTTTATTTTGTGTAAATCAATGACTTTTAATTTAATATTTATTTAGAACATATTACTGCGTTTTAATCCCGGATTAAATCAAACATTTTTCCCAATTAAAATCTTAGACTTTTAATATTTATTTAGCCCTCGTGAACTATGACTCGACCCCCGTTGAGCCACGTTTCAAATTTTAAACAAAAAAAAAACCGTAATTCAAACCAAGATAAGACCCCACGAGCCAACTTACGTTTTTCACCGAGCCACACCCGAACCCACCCTGAGCCAACTTCAAACCAGACCCTTTATGGACCCTACTGGACCTTTAGAACCCTTAGGACTCGAACCCAAGCCCCTACCGTAGCCACAAACTCAGAAGCATGCCATGGCCGAGCCTCCTACATGCACTAGGACTCTTCAAACTTTCTAGGACTCTAACCAACCGAGCCAGCCTTTGACCCGGTCCCTTGTGCACCCTCTTAGGACCCTAAGGACTGAGCCTAGCCCAGCCCGAAGCCCCATGGCCGAGTCCTATCTCCGTGCGCGGCTGCACCCCTCGCGCGCAAGTTTTCGGGTGGCTTGGGGAAGAGTCCTTGTGCGCTTTGACTCTTCCCTAGCCCTCTAACTCGAGTCCTAGCATGGCTAGGACTTCTCCCGTGACTCAACCGCGTCCCAGCCTAGCCTTGGTCGAGCCAAAGCCAAGCCATGCACGGTTTTCCCTTGAACCCACTCACATATGACACAACAATCCAATTTCGGTTCCAGCTTGTTATCAACTCGTGTGCAGCTTGTTTCATGTGTCCTGGACTCCCTAACTCGTGTAAAAACGACCCATGATCAATCCCTAATCATGGCGGCCCCTTCATGAACATATAAATCATGTTTTGGAACATATATAAAAGCATGAGTTTAGCACATGTATATGCATAATTACGAAAATATTAATGAAGAAATCATGCTTTCCATACAAACGTAATTCAAAACCATTACGATGTGATAGATGAGAAAAATGAGATGTATGGCGTGCCTTTGCATGTATAACGCACGAATTATCGTTGACAAATCAAAGAACGACGACGACGGGACGTTGGCTGAATTTTCCTTGCAAATTTACGAAATTTACTCTTGTTTGCTTTGGTGGGTGCCGTGTGTTTTAGAGAGAGAAAAGAAGAGTCTTGTGTGTGAGGGGTAGGGAGGCGTGAGTTTGTGAATGGCATGGGGTTGTTTTTGCAATTTAAATACTAATGGTAGCTTAGGTCCATTAACCAGGTTAGCTAGGCCCAATAAGCCCATTAGTGCTTAATAAAATTATTTTGTTTAATAGAGTTTGTGAAATTATTATCCGGGTTGTCACAACATTCATATTTTTGTTGAAAATCGAATACCGATAAAAATTACGTCCTGACGTATAAAATCACCGCAAAACTCCTTCATTTCAAAAATAAGAAAAAACATCAACCTTATTTTAAATAATTAAAAACTACTATTTAATAACAACATTTTCTATTTTTCAGCCCTCGGTCTCCGTTCCTCGATCGCAACTCGAATAACATTTAAAAATATAATTTTATGCATTCATGCAGAAAAGTACATTTTAAACATATAAATGTGCCATCTTAATTAATTTATGAAAATAAAGCAATTTAATTAAAATCCATAAGAAGTTGGTAATCTTGCATGCATGCGATTCACTTGGACCTTCGAATTTTCGTGACGTTACAATCTCCACCCCTTAAATTGAATTTCGTCCCCAAAATTCACTCATCCTCAATAATAAAAAAGTTTAGAATTAATTCTAGTATCCCAATAATACACGCTTCTGCTGTGTTACTCTGATAAGAATAAGTTTTAGGATGTCCTTATGTCTCCTTGATCTCGATTAAATTTATCTTCTAAATCCTCGTTTGCGAATCGCAACTTAAAACGAGCCATGATGACTTAATTCTATGTTACTATAACCTCAAATTTCACATTCTTACAATTCCCAGTATTATACATGGTGTTCCAAACTTGTTGTATCTTACTTTCCTTATAATATACCCAAGGTGCTCATCAGCTTATTATATTTTGGGGTTCTAAATATTCTTTCAAGCATAAATCATCGAAAATTTCTATCATTTAAACCATTCATTTCTCACTTTTTGCTGAACTAGTCCTCAAATTTCTTAACAATTGCAAAATAAATTTCTAATTTTCTCAAAAATTATCCAATTGATCCTAAATTTCAGAATTCTATCATCAACCCATATGTTCTTGGCATTCCTATTTCCCTTCTATAGGTATATCATTACATAATTTTCAATAATTTTAAGTTTATTAACTCAATATGAATTCTCATAACAAATTTTACCTTTCCATTAAAACCTAAAATCCCAAATTATGCATTTTCTTACTTCTAAAAATAATCGCAGTCTTCGAATCATTATTACTTATGTGTAATTCCCAAAAAAATTAACTCACCTAGTAACCACAAATCATCAGTATTTTTTTAGAAAATCTACATGTCCCAAAGGCATTCAAACTCTTCACGATTAACTTATGGTCCAAAAGTAGAACTTCAGTACTAAAGCCCAAAAATCAATATAGTCCAATCATTTCCAACCTTTCCTAAGGTTCATTAACCAAATTCTTAAACATGTCTAATTCCAACACAAAAACAACATGCATGGAAATCATATAGTTTCTTATTTCATATCGTAACATTCGTGAAAATTCTAAAGTATATAATCTTTCAGCATAACAAAATCATGCAATCATGCAAGATTTTAAAAATTATTTATCATGTAAACTTAAATATAAATGCCATTTACATCTACATTTTTAAACCATGCAGTATCTACTTAATTCATTTTTGAACAATTTTATGCATATAAATGCTATTAAACACGTGATGTAAATATATAATTCATGTAATCATGCAGGTGACATCATATAAATCATATAAAGCACATAAACTTACAAGTTTGAGGTTTCACGACTGAGCTTCCCGGCACCGATGGTGGCGCAACCCTTTACAGGAACATTACTCTGATACCAACTGAAACGTCTACTACTCGTTTTCTTAAAAACTAATAGAAATATTTTTTTAAAACTATCAATGATTCTGCCGAAACTATATAATTATTTATAAAATACTTTGCACCATTTTTAAAAATAAAACAACCACTAACATTTAAAAATCCAAAGAAGAATAGTTTGAATCATAACAACGTCAATCGTTTGCAAGTCCAAACTTAGCAAAATTGCTAAAACTAACAACCTCTCAAAAACCACTCAAAATCATAATCAAAGTCATAAAATATCTTTCATCATAAACATAAACATATGTGCGGAAAGGTAAGTGCTGGTCCTCGGGTTATGTGCACCTTCAGTCCAGCAAAGTCAACCATCAAGACCTCCATTACCATTATTATCAAACTCACCTGCATCAATCATACCTAGTGAGACTAAAGACTCAACACACCATAATCTTGATAACAAGTAATGCATATATAGAACACATGTAACAGTGAAAATTCTTGTACGTAAAATAACATTTTCATAATGATACATAAACTTTAAACATGAACATTTTCATAAAAATTTTCATATCATCATATTCATATTCATATTCATATACGTATTCCATTTTCTTTTCATTGAATTCAGATCGTTAATTGTTACTTTCATATTCGTATTGGGGCGATGGATCCATCTACGTGTAACCACATTACTGGGCGGCGGGGACATCAGCTGCACTCTCACCCGTCAACTGAGCCTTGGCCTACGTATTAACATATCATGTCATTGGAAATACGATCGTCGGGGTCCCTATGGGGCCTTTTTCCTCATGATATCTCCAATCATATCATCGTATTAGTCACAATTACTTCATTTCCTTTAACATTTCTTATTTTCATCACTTATCNTCATATCATCGTATTAGTCACAATTACTTCATTTCCTTCAACATTTCTTATTTTCATCACTTATTAAAATTAAACATGCATATATCGTTTTTCTTTTAAACCAAGCATGCAACATGTATTTTAATGCTATCGTTTCATCATAACATTTTATAAACATTCAAAATAATCATTTTAACATATAAAACAGCATTCAGAGCACTGCCATGACATTTACTAATTTTCGGGGTGTAAAATTACCATTTTACTCCTAGACGTAAAATTTCACGTTTTTGACTTTTTCTTATTTCCGTTGACCCAAGACTATCCCAAATAATTATTTAAGCTTACATTAATTTTCTCATATTTTTATTTTGCGTAAATCGATGACTTTTATTTTAATATTTAATTAGAACATATTACTGCGTTTTAATCTCGGATTAAATCAAACTTTTTCTAAATTAAAAACTTAGACTTTTAATATTTATTTAGCCCTCGTGAACCATGATCTGACCCCCGTTGAGCCACGTTTCAAATTTTAAACCAAAGAAAACCCTAATTCAAACACCTTTAGGACTCGAACCCAGCCCCAACCGTAGCTACAAGTTCAGAAGCATGCCATGGCCGAGCCTCTTACATGCACTAGGACTCTTCAAACTTGCTAGGACTCTAACCAACCGAGCCAGCCCCTTACCCAGCCCCTTGTGCACCCTATTAGGACCCTAAGGACTTAGCCTGGCCCAGCCCGAAGCCCTCTGTCCGAGCCCTGTCTCCCTGCGCGGCTGAACCCCTCGCACGCAAGTTCTCGGGTGGCTTGGGGAAAAGTCCTTGTGCACTTGGACTCTTCCTTTGCACTCTAGCTCAAGTCCTAGCGTGGCTAGGACTTCTCCACTGACTCAACTGCGTCCCAGCCCAGCCTTGGTCGAGCCAAAGCCAAGACATGCATGGTTTTCCCTTGAACCCGATCACCTATGACACAACAATCCAATTTCAGTTCCATCATGTTATCAACTCGTGTGCAGCTTGTTTCATGTGTCCTAGGACTCTATAACTCGTGTAAAAACAACCCTAGATCAATCCCTAATCATGGCAGCCCCTTCATGAACATATAAATCATGTTTTGGATCATAAAATCATGAGTTTAGCACATGTATATGCATAATTACGAAAATATTAATGAAGAAATCATGCTTTCCATACAAACGTAATTCAAAACCATAATATGATGTGATAGACAAGAAAAAAGAGATGTATGGCGTGCCTTTGCGTGTATAACGCACGAAATATCGTTGACAAATCGAAGAACGACGACGAGGGGACGTTGGCTGAATTTTCCTTGCAAATTTTCGAAACTTACTCTTGTTTTCTGCGGTGGGTGCGATGTGTTTTAGAGAGAAAAGAAGAGTCGTGTGTGAGGGGTATGGAGGCGTGAGTTTGTGAATGGCATGCGGTGGGTTTTGCACTTTAAATATCAATTAAAGTACTAATGGTAGTTTTGACCTATTAGCAAGGTTAGCTAGGCCCAATAAGACTATTTGTGCTTAATAAAATTATTTTGTTTAATAGAGTTTTTGAATTTATTAGTCGGGTTGTCAAAACATTCATATTTTTGTTTAAAATCGAATACCGATAAAAATAATTAAAAACAACTATTTAATAAAAACATTTTCTATTTTTCAGCCTCGGTCTCCGTTCCTAGATCGTAACTCGAATAACCTTTAAAAATACAGTTTTATGCATTCACGCAGAAAAGTACATTTTAAACATGTAAATATGCCATCATAATTAATTTATGAAAATAAAGTAATTTAATTAAAATAAATAAGAAGTTGGTAATTTTGCATGCATGCGGTTCACTTGGACCTTCGAATTTTCAGGACGTTACACATTCGGCCGAAACACTAAGCATTTAAAATATGAATATTTTTCACCATTTAAAATTAAATCAATTAACTATTATTTGAAAATCCAAAATAATGTAATTCAAAACATAAAATCGTCAATCGTTTACCAAACATTAACTTAGCAATATTTCAAAATCAACCTAACTCTAACATTCTCTCAAAACCTCTCAAAAGCAGTCATAAAATTCGTAACAATATTTAACGTAAACTTAATTCATAAACTTAATTTAATTGCGGAAAACTAGCGATGGTCTTCGAGTTGTGTGCACCTTCAGTTTAACAAGATCAACCATCAAGTCCCTCAACAACATCAATATCATGCTCACCTCCACCGATCACACCTAATGAGTCTATTGACTCAGCAGACCATAACTATAATAGCAAGTAATAAATATACATTCACAAGCAACAGTGAAATTACTTTTACTTAAAATAACATTTCTTGAACATGCATAAACTTAAACATTTTTTATTTTATCATAAACATTTTTATATTCATCGAATACGTATATGTTTTTCTTTTCGTGAATTCAGATCGTTAATTGTGACTTTCGTATTTGCTGAAGGTCGATGGATCCATCTACGTATTACCACAGTATTGGGCGGCGGGGAAATTAGCGACACTCTCATCCGTCAACTGAGCCTTGGTCTTACTTATCATCGTATCATCGTATTAGTCACAATTACTTTACTTCTTTCAACTTTTCATATTTTCATCACTTATAAAAATTCAAGAATATAAAAATCATTTTTCTTTTAAATTAAGCATGCAACTTATCTTTTAGCATAAACGTTTTATCATAAAATTCCGTAAATATTTAAAATAAACATATTAACATAATTTACAGCATTCAGGGCACTGTCAGGACGTTTACTATTTCTCCGGTCTCAAATGACCGTTTTACCCCTAGACATCAGATTTCTCGATTTTGACTTTTTCTTACTTTCGTTGACACTAGACCATCCCAAATAATTATTTAAGCTTAAATTAAATTTATTATATTTTAACTTAGCTTAAATTCATGGCTTTCGATTTTATTTCATAATTATTAATTCATAGAGCGTTTTAATCTCGAATTAAATCAAACTTTAATATTTTATTTCCAAATTTTAAAAATAAAATTTTTATACCTAAAATACCCTCATGAACCATGATTCGACCCCCGTGGACCTCGGCTCGATGCTCTAGCCTTTTAACTTTTAAAATCGAACCCTTACTTGAACCTCTCGAGCCAACTCTCGGTTTCATTGAGCCATGCCCGAGCCACCTTGAGCCAACCCCTGACCAGAGCTCCCATGGACCCTATTGGACCTTCTGGACTCAACCTAACCCATGCAACAGCCTCCTTTCAGCAACCAGAGTCGCGCGAGTTCCCTAAGAGCCTAGGACACTTTTCCCTTGACTAGGACTCCTCGCCCAATCCACCTCCCAAGCCCGAACCCTCTGGACTGACCCTGGACCACCCTGAGACCTAGCATAGACAACTCTTCTCAAGCCTGGACCCTCCATGCAGCCGCCCTCATGGCTGCACCACCCTCTTCGCATGGGAAGAGTCCATGCGATCATGGGCTCTTCCCTAGCGCCTAGCCACGGGCTAGGACCATTCCGACCCCTTAACCATGACACTCACCAAGCCCCAGCCTAGCCTTGACCAAGCCCTCGGTGTATAACCCCTTAACCAAACCCTTGTGAACCATACATGCAATTTTTCGTTCAACCCCTCTCCTATGCGTGTGTAGCTTTTGGTTTGGCACCAAGGGACCATTATTGTGTTGGAAAAACATCCGTCATTGTTACCCTACCATGGCATCCCCTTTATGCATCAATAGGAAGAGTTTTATATCACCAAAACACAAGTCATATGCATGTGTAATCATTAAAACGAAAATACAACTTGTGCACCATATTTTTCTTGAAAAATTAAACAAATATATATAATATGGTGTGAAAGATGTTTAAAAGGAAGTTAAGGCGTGCCTTTGCGTAAATTAAGCTCGGAAACAAATTGACGATGCGAAAAACGACGACGTAGAACTCCTAGGCTGAATTTCCTATGAAAAGCGTGGCTTTCCCTTGGAGAATTTTCATGTGTGCTTGTGTTCAGGGGGAGGGGAGAGTCCTTTCAAATTTTGAGGGGAAGGAGGCGTGAGTTTATGGGGTTATGGGGAGGGTTTGTGACTTATTTATTTTAATTAAATAATGTGTACAAGCCTAGGACCATTAAGCTCATTTGCTACTATTTAAAATATTTCGTTTAGGAAAGTTAATGAAAATATTAGTCGAGTTCTCGAAAAATTCATATTTTTAGTCGAAAATCGAATACCGTTAAAAATTACGACTCGCGGTATAAAATCACCTAAAAACTCCTTATTCTTGAAAGTTTCATATAGCACAAACCTTATTTTAAATAATTAAAAACAATTATTTAATAAAAATAATTTTCTTTTTTCAGCCTTCGGTCTCCGTTCCTCGATCGTATCTCGAATAGCCTTTAACACACAGTTTTAATGCATCCAAGTAGAAAACTACATCCTAACCATATAAGCATATCTAACATAATTAATTTATACAATTAAAATCATTTAATTAGCTATTTTCCATTTTTCCTAAATTTACATTCAGTTAAATTATGTTGTCTTATTTTTGGACCTTACAATGATTATGCATATGATTTTATAAGATCACGAAACGTATCTTTATTACAATACTTTTCACTGTTACATGTTATGTATATGTTTTCGTTATAACATTACAGGGGTGTTGAGTCTTTAGACTCACTAGGTGTGAATGATGTAGGTGAGCATGATGTTATGGAGACTGGAGGCACTGATGTCTGAGTAGGCGGAGTTGGGTGGTGCACTGGATAACCCGGGGACCTTGCATTCCTTCCGCATAATATTTTTATGAGACATGGGTTTAAAATATATGTATATGGGTCATGGATGATCATTGCTTGTTTTATACATTTTTATCTTTTACTATGTAGTCGATTTAGCAGGATTTGAAAGAGTATGCTTGGATCCTTTTAAACAACATTCTAGGGTTTAAGGATGTTAAATTATTTATAACTGCAGTTTTTTTGTCCAGAGATTGGATGTCCTTTTAAACTTGATTAACTTTTTTGAATGTTTTTGATGTGTTAGTATTTTCCGCCTTAGCTTTAAAATAAAATGTTACACTAGAATTTTAAAATGTGCAGACGTTTCAGTTGGTATCAGAGCAAGGGTCCTATATAGGGATGTGCCACCGCCAGCTTCTGGAGCTCTATCTTCAAACTTCAAATCTGTAAGCTTTTATGTTTTAGATTTTTTAAATATTTTACTGCTATCACCTGCATGATTACATGATATACGTTTTACGATGATTTACGGTGCATGTTTAGCTGCTTTTATGATTTCATGATTAAATTTTTTGAAAACTAGATTAAATTGCATGATGAGTTACTTTTAGAATTTGGAATGTATTCAGATATCTTGCCTCCCAGACGCGCCCCAAGTACAGATCGTCAGGATGATATTCTTGGAGGCGGCAGAGGCCCTCCACCACCACAACCGCCATTGGATGTAGGCTATGTAGCAACCCGTGTACTGGATGGTATGGCTAGAGTTTTGGAGTAGGCTCAGCGCTCCCCGACCTCAGACTGATATATATAAGCAGTTTAGACGGCTCAACCAGAAGGGGTTCGGGGGCACCACTGATCCATTCCTGGTAGAGGGTTGGATTCGATCCTAGGAGCTACATTTTCAGTACCTGGATATGAGGGATGGCGACCGGTTCAGGTAAGCCAAATATATGTTGAGAGATTACGCATCCCTCTGGTGAGAGGGAGCAGTGCACGGGCTGAACCTGGCTACCCTCACGTGGGATAAGTTCAAGGAGGCGTTCTATGGTAAGTATTTCCCAGGTGATGTCAGGGGTCGCCTGACGAGGGAGTTCATGAATCTCTACCAAGGGTACTCGACTATGGTGGAGTTCATCCGGAAGTTTGACAGGGGCTGTCATTCTGTGCCCCTCATTGCTAATGCCGCCCAGAAGCTTGAGCCTTTTATAGATGGTCTGAGGCCTACTTTGCGCCGGGATGTAATTCTTATGAGACCGGCTAGTTTATTATGAGGCGACTGGTTGTGCTTTTCTTGCGGAGCAGACCCTGAGGGATATCGATTTTAGATGCAGCGGAAGAGATCCCAGGACCAATCCAGCTCCTAGCCACAGAAGAAGCAGTTTACAGGGCCACCGAGGCATCAGGGGCAGTAAAAGCCCCAGGGACAGTTTAAGAGGACTGGACAGCAGCGGCAACCTCAGGCACCAGCGGCCCCTAAGCCAGAGGGAGGACCGCCATGCAAGCAGTGCAACAAACTTCACTATGGCAAGTGTATGTGGGGCACCTTCAGATGCTTCGTATGCAAAGAAGAGGGCCCTAAAGCAGCTGACTGCCCAAGGAATCAGGGCCCCACTACTGGCAGAGCATATGTGATACATGCCGAGGAGCCAGAGGCGAAGCCAGATTCTATGTTAATCACCGGTAACCCTTATGTTTAAAGATTTTAATTTATCGCCTTATTACATGGGTCATATGCTTGTTATGAGAATTAATTTATGGGATTGATAACTTAGAGTAAATTAGGTTTCATGCTCTACCTAGTTGGTTTTAAGAGTTGAATTGCATGTTTGGAGAATTTTAAGGACATAAGTTTATTAACCTATAACATGAGGACTTAATTGCAAAACTCGAAATTTTAAGGGGCTATTTTCAAAATTTCTGAATTTTAGAGATTTAATTCTTAGTTTCGTGAATTTTATGGTTTCAAGGGGCTAAAATTCGAAAATTTTGAGGGGTCAAAAATTTTGTAGGGCCATAATGTAATTTTCGAAATTTTAAGGGCTATATTGCGAATTTTGAAATTTTTGGAGGAGTACTTGGGTTAATTTTCAAAGACTTTGGGATAATTGCTGGTAAAAAACTTCTTAAATTTCAACGCGATCAGATTTGATGGTATGTTTTTTCGCAGAAAGGATATATATTTCAGGTGTAGCCACGCATGCATTGCTAGATTACGGAGCTACACATTCGTTTATATCTGAGACGTTCGTCAAGCTACTAGGAATCATACCAGTGGCGATGGAGTCAGGATTCAGAGTGTCGATTCCATTCGGAGATCAGATGTTTACTTCTCAGATACTGAGGAGATTGGAGCTTCGGTTGTAGAGGAATGCGGTACAGGCAGATTTGATTGTGCTACAGTTACCGGATTTTGATATCTTTTAGGTATGGACTGGCTTTCCTTGAATGGATCTCTCATAGACTTCCAACAGATATCAGTTACTATCCAACCGCCCAGTTGTAAGCCGTTTATTTTTGTGGCAGATGGCGCACATCATTTCCTGTATGTGTGCGAGGAAACTCATGAAGAAAGGCTGCCAGGAATTTTTGGCCAGTATTGTATCAGTGTCAGAGCCAGCCAGCCAGAGGCTAGAGGACGTTGATATGGCCATAGATTTTTCCAGTGTTTTTCCTGACAATGTTTCAGGCATTCCACCAGAGAGAGGGGTGGATTTTTCTATTGAGCTCATTCCAGATACCGTGCCTCTTTCTAAGGCGCCTTATCGACTAGCACCTGCAGAAATAAAGGAGTTGAAAGATCAGATACAAAATTTGCTAGATATGGGTTTCATTCGCTCTAGCTTTTCTCCATGGGGCGCACCAATACTTTTTGTGAAGAAGAAAGATGGCAGCATGCGGCTATGTATTGACTTCAGATAGCTGAACAGATTCACAGTCAAGAAAAATATCAGTTTCCGATCGAGGATTTGTTTGTCAGCTTTAGAGAGCGTCAGTATTCTCAAAGATTGATCTCCGATCCGGATACCATCAGCTGAAGCTGAGAGAGCCTGACGTGCATAAGACAGCCTTCCGGACGCGTTATGGGCACTATGAGTTTATGGTGATGCCCTTAGGCCTGACGAACGCGCCAGCGATCTTCATGGATCTCATGAATCGCGTGTTTCAGCCATAATTGGATCATTTTGTCATAGTTTTTATAGATGACATACTGATTTATTCGAGGAGCAGAGAGGAGCACAGTCAGCACCTGAGGACCATACTGTAGACCTTACAGGACAGACGGTTGTATGCCAAAATCAATAAGTGCGAGTTCTGGCTTGATAGAGTGACATTCTTGGGCCACATTATATCTCGGGATGGTATAGAGGTCGACCCCAGTAAAGTTGAGGCAGTCAGAGATTGGCCAGTGCCTAAGAGCGTGACAGAGATCCGTAACTTCTTGGGATTGGCAGGTTATTATAGGAAATAAATTCAGAGCTTCTCTTCTATTGCGGTGCCTATGACCGCATTGACGAAGAAGAACGCCAAGTTTATCTAGGGATCTGAGTGCCAGGAGAGTTTTGACAAGTTGAAGCAGGCATTGACCACTGCACAAGTTCTAGCTATGCCATCAGGGCAAGGAGAGTTCGTGGTTTACACAGATTCTTGAAAGCTCAGTTTGGGGTAGTTTTGATGCAGCACGACAGAGTTATAGCCTACACGTCCAGACAGCTGAAGGTCCATGAGAAGAACTATCTGACTCATGACCTCAAGCTAGCATCAGTGGTTTATGCCCTGAAGATTTGAAGGCATTATCTGTATGGGGAGAAGTGCAGGATTTTCACTGATCACAAGAGCCTGAAGTACTTCTTGACGCAGAAAGAGCTGAACATGAGACAACGGAGGTGGCTAGAGCTAGTGAAGGACTATGATTGTGACATAAGCTATCATCCGGATAAGGCCAATGTAGTTGCAGATACCCTGAGCAGGAAGCACACAGTGATTGCTCATTTGTCGGTACAGAGACCGCTGCAGGCAGAGATTCAGAGGTTCGAACTTGTAGTTTATGCCAAGGTCGAAACCCCAAATATTGCTACTCTGACAGTACAACCGACTTTGAGAGACAGAATTGGGGTAGGGCAGACTTCTGACGAGCATTTGCAGAAGTGGAGACAGAGGGATGGGGCTAAGGGCCGGAGACTATATACAGTTGTGGACGACATAGTCAGATATAGGGACCGACTGTGGGTTCTTGACAGTGATTCCCTGAGAGCAGATATCTTGAGCGAGGCCCACAACACCCCGTACTCCATCCATCCAGGGAGTACGAAGATGTATAGGGACCTTCAGTCTCTAAATTGGTGGCCGGCTTGAAGCGGGATATTCTGCGATTCGTTTCCGAGTGTTTGACATGTCATCAGGTCAAGGCAGAGCATCAGAGACCTGCAAGGAAGTTCAGACTACTCTCTATCCCCGAGTGGAAATGGGAGAATATTACAATGGATTTCGTGACAGGGCTTCCGAGGATGACTGGAGGATATAATGCTTTTTGGGTGATTGTTGATCGGCTCACTAAGTCAGCACACTTTTTACCGATCAAGAAGACTTTCACCACGACTCAGTATGCAGAGCTGTACATCAGAGAGATGTCAGACTGCTTGGGATTCCAGTGTCCATCGTGTCAGACAGGGATCCGAGATTCACGTCTGCGTTTTGGAAGGCAGGGATCCGAGATTCACGTCAAGCATTGGGTACTAAGCTGCTATTCAGTACTGTCTTCCATCCTCATACTGTCGGACAGTCAGAGAGAGTTATTCAGATTTTGGAGGACCTACTCAGAGCTTGCATGATCTACTTCTATGGCAGCTGGGAGCCGAAGTTACCTCCTGTGGAGTTCACGTACAACAACAGTTTTCAAGCATCGATTGATATGGCTCCATATGAGGCATTGTATGTGAGGAAGTGTAGGTCTAAAGTGTATTTGGACGAGGTAGGAAAGAGGGCAGAGATAGGGCCGGATATCGTCAGTCATACTTCAGAGTTAATGGTCAAGATCCGAGACAGGATGAAGACCGCTCAGAGTCGGCAGAAGAGTTGCGCAGATCAGCGGCGCCGAGATCTTAAGTTTTCCGTAGGAGACCATGTGTTGTGAAGGTCGCACCGATGAAGGGTGTGATGAGATTTGGGAAGAAGGACAAGCTGAGATACTGGAGAGATTTGGGACACTCGCATATAGAGTTGCATTACCACCGAATCTGACGGGAGTTGATAACGTGTTCCATGTCTCCATGCTGCGGAAGTAAATGTCGAATCCTTCGCATATACTATTTTATGAGCCACTTCAGCTGACACCGAACCTGTCCTTTGAGGAGAGACTCGCTCAGATTCTGGACAGATAAGAGAGGAGGCTCGGAACAAAGTGATCTACATGGTCAAAGTCAAGTGGCTGAATCATTTTGAGGAGGAGGCTACTTGGGAGATTGATACCGAGATGAGGAGTCACTACCCGGAGTTATGCGGTATGTTTTAAATTTCGAGGAAGAAATTTTGTTTTAACGTGGGGAGAGTTTTAAGGTCCAGGAAATTCGATCTACATAACCTGAATGCATGCAATCTAGGTTTTTATTTTAAAAATTGTGTTTAATGATTTTTATGCCTATAATGCATGGTTATTGCATGAGTAGGGTTCATTTCATGATTATTTTAAAGTTTCATGCCTTAGGGTTTTAAGTTCTATTTCGCGCTCGAACGAGTAACGGAGACCGGGGATTATCAGGAAAATATTTATTATCGAATAATTAAAATTTTAATTATTTAATATGAGGCGTTTTAAGCAGGACTTTTGAAAATAGGCCTTGGTTGAGTATTTCTACTCCTCGGATTATATTTTTAACCGGTACGCAAAATTTATTGAATCGGGGGACTTTTCGAGGGCTCAGACAATATTTTCAAAAACGTACTTAAACGAAATATTTTTCGGGAGTGTTTTTGGACTTGTTGGGTTGTTTTAATCCTAAATGGGCTCATCATCCTTTTTAATCCCTTAATTCTTTTTTTTGGCCCATTAGTGAATTATATTAAAACTTAAATACATCTTAAACAAACCCTAACCCTAACCCTAAAGCTCTTAGCAGCCCACCTCACATTGCAGCAGCTCTCCCATGTACATTTCCTCCCTTTCCAGGAGAAAGCTTTGGCCTTGTCATTTTTCTTCACGAAAGCTTCTTCCCCGCCTCTCCGGTTCACGTCCGGCGCGTAGTTCTTCGAGCTTTTGATCATTTAATCGATAAGGCATGCAATGTATCTTCCTTTCTAATCATTCATGCTTTAATTATACTGATATGTGTGCCATGTATGCAGAGATCATCGGTCATGCATGTTAAATCGATTTTTAGATTCGATTGTCATGAACATGCATGCCTTTGCGTATAACTCAAGCTTTTTTTGAATTTTTGTGTAAGGGGCTGCTGTCTTGGGTGGCTAGGAAGCTGTTATTGTCGAGAATAATGGTGGCAAGGGGCTGGAGTCATGGCTTGGTCGAGTGCAAGGGGTAGCTAGTTGAGACATGTACGGCTAGGGCTTGGATTTGGGGTCCCAGCCAAGGAGCCGACCCTATTGGGTCCATGACGGGGCTGGGAGAGGGATGGGAGTGGGTGGTTGTGACCCTTAAACGGTTCGAAGGGCATGGAGCATGTAAGGCCCTGTAATTAATTATCCGGTAATTTGGCATAATTAGAATAATTATTGAGTTGTAAATTAAAATAATTATTTATGCCAAATAAATTCAAGAAGTGTGTTAAAAATATGTATTTTAGAATATCGGATAATTTAATGATATAAAATACATATAGAGTTTAAATAACACACGAGAGCAAAATAAATACAAACCGGGATTATTGGGCATGTGTTACTATTTTTTTTAGTAACTAAATATACATATACATACACACAACTTATCTTATGAGAGAGAGAAGAGGAAGAAGCCAATTTCCCAAACCCATTCCCGTTACCCATCTCCATTTTCGTCACTTTCAGCAAATTCATATTAGAGAAGCCATAACTTTCCCGTCCGGCGTCGAAATCGCAAACGGTTTGAGGGGTTTTCTTCCTTACTTCAGTAGCTTCATTTTGAACCATGATTCGCTACTTTTGATGCTTGTTTCAGCCCTAATCGAACCCTGTTTCCTGGCTGCTCCTATTCGAGTTTTTTGTTCGATTTTAGGTGAGTTATTGCTTGGTTTTTCTTGGTTCTTTGGAGTATATTGAGCAAGGATTTGAAGCTTAACTATTACCTTGCTGTTCATGTGTTTTCCAGCTGGTTTTTAGTTCGGTTTTCGGTCGTGAATAGTGTTTTCCGGCGAGCATCACTTTAAAAACCGATAGCGAGTAGTTAAACTCTGATCTTGGTAAATTTTTGCTAATTCCAGCCTTTTTTTGATATATATAGGCTGCCCAGGCTTCGGTTTTTACCTGTTTTGATTTAAATTGTTTTCGTCGTTCGAATAGCGTTCTATTGATGTATTTATTGGATAATTGTTGTAGGTTCGGTAATTGGAAATCTTCGAGGTATAATTCGGCAAGCCTATTAATTATGTCGAATTGTTTTGTATGATATTGAAAGATATTAGTATGGTTGTTATCGTTGGAATTAGTCTAAGGGTTATCGGGTCGATAATGGTTGGAATGTAATTAATGATGAGTTGTCGAATTATTCGGCTTATTTTGTAATTCTAGGCTGAGGGAGTTTAGTTGATCATTCTTGAAGATTTTTTTCGTGATATAGGTATGTTACAGCTCGGTAACATACGACGATAAAACATAAATTATGTTTAATTGTCATTCTGTGTTACATGGATCGTGTTTATGACTTGTGTACTGTTGTAAATAGTTAAATGCCTTCGTTGTGGTCTATGCTTATTATTATGACATATTATTGGCATTTAGCATCGGGCATACAGTTATGACATTCATGTTGAGCCCTATCGTTCTTGTTAGCCCATTGTTGATATCCGTTGTTATCTGGCACTGTTGTTTATCTCGGGATTATTGTGTGGCTGATAGGCCTATACACATGAGACCGTAGATGTGATTGAACAATCCCGTGGTTAGTGCAACCTTTTGAGGTGAGCGCTGAGATTGTGTTATCTAGTTCGTTCTGTTGTGCCATCCTGTTATAGCGTATCAGCTGTATGGAGGCCGAGTCAGGGGTGTTATTCAGCACAGCTTGGCATACCTCGCATACTTGGCAGGGCGGTTTAGGTGCATGACGATGTAGCTCCCCTGTGTTGTTGCTCGAGCATTATTCCCGTTGTTATCGTACCGTTTGTTGGCTCCTGTTATCCCGGTTATTCGTCGAGCCTTTCATGCATCGCATATTATATTTCATTATATGATTATGCATGATTTATGATTATTGTTGTTATTGTTGAACTGTTTCATACCAGAATCCTAACCTTAGTTGTTTTCTGGGGGGCTGCTGTGGTTGCTATTGGGCACCATGGTAGATCTCCCGAGTCGTTTTGCAGCATCAGGCCGAGGTTCTGTTAGTGGAGCTCGGGATTGAGGTTGGATTTCTTGGTTCTGTCAGTAGAGTTTCCCAGTTAGTTTATATGTATGTCTTGAGTTTGTTTTAGTCTTGTATTATAGTTTATTTGCCGGGGAGATGCCCCGTGTATCAGTAGTGGTATTTGGTTGTTTTGTGATGTTCTGAGTCGACTCTGTGATATTTATGATCTGGTGAGTATTTGGTAAGTTTTAATTTCTGCTTAGTCCTGGCCAGTACGACTATAGGTTGTTTAATTTCGGTTTTTGATTTAATGACTCTAGTTAGAGTATATTTTTATATAAATTGCTGCTTGAGTTTTCGGGATGTCCCACTTACGGAGAGGTCATGCCGAAATTTTTCTAGGCCCTAAGGTCCGTTTTAAAGTATTTTAAACATTTTTCCGTTGCAGCTTTAAGTCAAACCATTATTGTTTGATCATTAATTGTCATTAGAGTAAATGGGCCTCACATCTTGGTATCAGAGCGTAAACTGGGATACGCTCGAACTAGAGTCTAGGACACTTGAGTCTTGACACTAAAATGGTTTTTGCGCATGTGTATGCTACTTGACAACATGCTTATGTGATTATATGATTTGTTTACTTCCATTCTAATTGTTTTGGTGTTTTATCGTATTGAAGGGAGGGAGGTGGAGAAATTCTTGTTGATGAGATTCTTCTAGCTCGTGGTCGAGGTCGTGGACGTGGTAGACCTCGTGTCCATGTTGCTGATGATACTTTTATTGAGCAAGCTGCTGATCAGCTAGAGTATCTTAGGATGGATGAGTTAGTTGCCCGTTTTCACTCTATGCATCCACCTCGATTCAGTGGTTCAGAGGGAGCCGAGAAAGCAGAACTGTTTATTTCTGAGATTGAGGAATTGTTTGATTTGATTGAGTATCCGTCAGAGCGTCGATTGAGATTACCTGTGCATCAGTTGAAAGATCGTGCCAAAATGTGGTGGTCTACTACATTGATGACCTTAGATGCTCAATGGATTGTTCCATCGTGGGATATATTCAAGCTCAAGTTTAAGGATAGTTATTGTCCTCCATCATTTTTACATTTCTAAGGCTTCGGAGTTTCATAACTTGAAGCTGGGCGATATGTCAGTTGCGGAGTATGCAGATAATTTTTATGCTATGCTTATATATGCTCCTCATGTAGCTGCAAGTCAAGTTACAGTTGTTTAAAGTTTCATTGAAGGATTGAACGATCATCTGCACCCTTTTGTTCCTACCGGTAAGCCACTGAATTATCTTGAAGCAGTGGAAATAGCAAAAGGGGCTGAAGCTAGTCTTAAGAGGAGTGGCAATCGAGTGACTACCCAATATCATAAATCGAGGAGACAACAATTCAGTTCATCTGGTCCTGCATTTCTTCGTCCACGTGGAAAACAATTTAAGAAGCCTGGTTCTAGTTCTTCGAGCTCAGGGAGTTCAGGGAACCATGGTGGATATCGTTATGGTGGATCTTACTGTGATCACTGTGGGGGAAAACATTCTAGTAATCAGTGTGTTGGAGTTCAAGGTGTTTGAATAATTGTGGTCGGCCGGGCCATTTTGCTAGAGTCTGTCCTAGTAAAACAGGGAAATCAGCCCAGGCAGGTAGTGGAGCTCAAAGAAATAGAATTCTAGTAGCGTCCCAGTCTTCCCATCAGCCTAGTCGCCCTTCGCATCAGAGTAGAGGGCTAGGTGGTCAACAGAATCAGTCATCTGTTCATGTATTTGCCTTGACTGAGGATGAGGCTCAGGCAGCTCCAGGTACTGTCATTACCAGTAACTGTACTTTATGTGGTTTTATAGCACAAGTGTTATTTGATACTGGAGAATCTCATTCCTTTGTTTCTCGTGCATTCGTCGTTTCACATGATCTTCGCACCACTAGTATGAATTCTAATTTATTTGTTGCTACTCCGATGGGCAAAATGATTATCACTGATAATGTGGTGTTCGATGCGGTGTTGTTTCAAGATGAAGATGTTCTATATCTGAATCTCATAGTCCTACCTATGCATGACTTTGATTGTATCGTTGCTATGGATTTTTTGACTGCAAATCGTGCCACTGTTGACTGTTATAGAGGAATAGTTCGTTTCAGGCCTAGCTTTGCTCCTAAATGGAATTTCTATGGCCGTGGTTCTCAAGCCAAGATTCCTCTAGTTTCTGCCATTGAGATGAATCGATTTTTAGATTCTGGTCATGAAGGTTTTCTGGTTTATGATGTTGATCTATAGAAAGATGAGCGACGGATTTATGATATTCCTGTAGTCTGTGAGTTTCTTAATGTGTTTTCAGAAGAGATTCTTGGTTTTCCACCAGAACCAGAAGTTGAGTTCAGTATCAAATTAATGCTAGGAACTGAACCCATATCTCGAGCCCCATATCGTTTAGCTCCTGTTAAGCTTAAAGAACTGAAAGAACAATTACAGGATTTTTTGAGTAAAGGTTATATTCGTCCGAGTTCTTCACCGTGGGGTGCACTGATTCTATTTGTCAAGAAGAAAGAGGATATGATGCGGATGTGTATTGATTATCGGCAATTGAATAAGTCTACTATCAAGAATAAATATCCACACCCTAGGATTGATGACTTATTTTATCAGTTGCAAGGTACTTCGGTGTATTCTAAGATTGATCTTCGTTCTGAGTATCATCAAGTGAGAGTTAGACAAGAAGATGTGCCGAAAACAGTTTTTCGCACGAGATACGAACACTTTGAATTTTTTGTTATGCCTTTTGGTTTGACCAATGCTCCTGCTATGTTTATGGACTTGATGAATCGAGTATTTCGTAAATATCTCGATCGTTTTGTGATTGTATTCATAGATGATATTCTTGTCTATTCCAAGTCTGAAGAAGAACATGCCAAACACTTGAGATTAGTTCTTCGGATTCTTCAAAAGAAGTAGTTGTACGTCAAGCTATCCAAGTGTGAGTTTTGGTTAGATAGGGTTGTGTTTCTGGGCCATGTCATATCTCGACATGGTATTTCTGTCGATCCAATTAAAGTGGAAGCAGTTTTGAACTAGGCACGACCGACCAATGTGCCAGAGATTCGTAGTTTCATGGGTTTAGCTGGTTATTACCGGAGTTTTATCAAAAATTTCTCAAAGATTGCTAGACCTATCACTCAACTGACTCAGAAAAATTAGAAATTCATTTGGTCTGATGAATGTGAGTCAAGTTTTGTCGAGTTGAAGAAGAGATTGACTTCTGCATTAGTTCTTACCATTCCAAGTGGTTCTGGAGGATTCGTTGTTTGTACCGACGCATCAAATCGAGGATTAGGTTGTGTACTGATGCAGCATGGCAGAGTTGTGGCCTATGGTTATCGTCAGTTGAAACCGCATGAGTCTAAGTATCCTGTTCATTACTTGAAATTGGCTGCTATCGTTTTTGCTCTCAAGATTTGGAGACATTATTTGTTTGGGGAGCAATTTGTAATCTATTATGATCATAAAAGCTTGAAGTATATGTTCTCTCAGTCAGTTATGAATATGAGACATAGACGTTGGATGGATCTTTTGAAAGATTATGATTGTGGATCTAGTATCATCCGGGAAAAGTGAATGTCATTGCCGATGCTTTGAGTCATAAGGTTGTTGATGTTAATTTATCCTCGATTCATGTTTCTAAGTTACGAGGGGATATTTGCACTTCTGGTTTGGATTTTCAAAGCCAAGGTAATGCTGTTTGTGTATCTCAAATTTCTGTTGAGCCAGAGTTGATTCAGATTGTAAAGTCAGCTCAGAAAACTAATGATCGAGTTCTGCAATCTTATGAGTCAGTATCTCAAGGACACCAATCTGGTTTCTCAATTCACTCAGATGATTCTCTTCGGTTAAATGGTAGGTTGGTTGTCCCAAATATTCCTGAATTGCGTACAGCCATCCTTAAAGAAGCTCATTGTGCTCGATATAGTATCCACCCAGGAGGCAGGAAAATGTATCATATTCTACGGCCTCAGTTTTTGTGGAAGAATATGAAAAAGGATGTTGTTGAGTTTGTGTCTCGTTGTATGATCTGTCAGCAAGTCAAAGCAGAACGAATGAGACCTGGAGGATTACTGCATAGTCTTGAGGTTCCTCAGTGGAACTGGGAGCACGTGGCTATGGATTTTGTCACGCATTTGCCACGTACTTCTCGTCATTTCGATGCCATTTGGGTGATTGTTGACAAATTATCTAAATCGGCACACTTTATTCCATATGAGAGGACGTATTTGTACAAGAAGATGGCTCGTCTGTATATTGAAAATATTGTTAGATTTCATGGAATTCTAGTTGCAATAGTCTCAGATCGTGACCCTAGATTCACATCAAAGTTTTGGACTAGTTTCCAAAAAGAAATGGGTACACGACTTGCGATGAGTACTACTTACCATCCTCAGACAGATGGTCAGACAGAGCGTACGTTCCAGACACTCGAGGATCTGCTTCGAGCGGTGGTTATGGATTTCAAAGAAAGTTGGCAAGAAGCTTTACCTCTAGTATAATTTTCATATAACAACAGTTTTCAAGTGACTATTGGTATGGCTCCTTTTGAAGCTTTGTACGGTAGACGGTGTCGATCACCTCTTTGTTGGGATGAATTTGGTGAGAAGCAGTTGACTAGAGCTGACATTGTTCAGGAAATGCATGATAAAGTCCAGTTAATTCGTCAGAGAATGAAAGCTGCCCAAGATCGTCAAGCTAGTTATGCTAACAGACGTCGTCGACCTCTAGAATTTCTAGTTGGAGATTTTGTGTTTCTGAGAATCTCTCCGTTTAGAGGTGTTATTCATTTTGGCATGAGAGGTAATTGTCACATCGTTTCGTTGGTCCCTATGAGATTGTTGAGCGTATTGGGACTTGCGCTTATCGTTTGGATTTGCCCCAGTCCTTGTCTGGCATCCACGATGTTTTCCATGTTTCTATGTTGCGTAAGTATGAGCTCGATTCGTCTCATGTGATTCAGCCTGATGATGTTGAACTCGACCTTTCTCTATCGTATACCGAGTTTCCTGTTTGTATCTTGGATCGTAAAGATAAAGTTTTACACAATAAAGTTATACCACTTGTACGCGTTCAGTGGTCCAGACATGGTGTAGAAGAATCAACGTGGGAAACAGAAGAGAAGATGAGAGCATCTTATCCATATCTGTTTGATTCTTAGTAATGTATTGTTTGTTTTATATCGTGTGTAAGATGTATGTGTATAAACAGAAATTTCGATGACGAAATTTGTTTTAAGGGGTGAAGAAGTGTAAGGCCCTGTAATTAATTATCCGTTAATTTGGCATAATTAGAATAATTATTGAGTTGTAAATTAAAATAATTATTTATGCCAAATAAATTCAAGAAGTGTGTTAAAAATATGTATTTTAGAATATCAGAGAATTTAATTATATAAAATACATATAGAGTTTAAATAACACACGAGAGTAAAATAAATACAAATCGGGATTATTGGGCATGTGTTACTATTTTTTTTAGTAACTAAATATACATATACACACACACAACTTATCTTATGAGAGAGAGAAGAGGAAGAAGCCAATTTCCCAAACCCATTCCCGTAACTCATCTCCATTTTCGTCACTTTCAGCACCTTCATATTGGAGAAGCCAAAACTTTCCCGTCCGGCGTCGAAATCTCAAACGATTTGAGGGGTTTTCTTCCTTACTTCAGTAGCTTCATTTTGAACCATGAATCGCTACTTTTGATGCTCGTTTCAGCCCTAATCGAACCCTGTTTCGTGGCTGCTCCTGTTCGAGTTTCTTGTTTCGATTTTAGGTGAGTTATTGCTTGGTTTTTCTTGGTTCTTTGGAGTATATTGAGCAAGGATTCAAAGCTTAACTATTACCTTGCTGTTCATGTGTTTTCCAGATGGTTTTCAATTCGGTTTGTGGTCATGAATATTGTTTTCCGGCGTCATCTCCGGCGAGCATCACCTTAAAAATCGATAGCAAGTAGTTAAACTCCGATCTTGGTAAATTTTTGCTAATTGCAGCCTTTGTTTGATATATATAGGCTGCCCGGGGTTGGTTTTTTATCCGTTTTGATTTAAATTGTTTTCGTCGTTCGAATAGCGTTCTATTGACGTATTTATTGGATAATTGTTGTAGGTTCGGTCATTGGAAATCTTCGAGGTATAATTCGGCGAGCCTATTAATTATGTCGAATCGTTTTGTATGATATTGAAAGATATTATAGTATGGTTGTTATCGTTGGAATTAATCTAAGGATTATCGGGTTGATAATGTAATTAATGATGAGTTGTGGAATTATTCGGCTTATTTTGTTATTCTAGGCTGAGGGAGTTTAGTTGATCATTCTTGAAGATCGTTTTCGTGATATAGGTATGTTACAGCTCGGTAACATACGACGGTAAAAAATAAATTATGTTTAATTGTCAATCTGTGTTACATGGATCGTGTATATAACTTGTTGACTGTTGTAAATTGTTAAATGCCTTCATTGTGGTCTATGTTTTATTATCATGACATATTATTGGCATTTAACATCGGGCATACAGTTATGACAAGCCCTATCATTCTTATTAGCCCATTGTTGATATCCGTTGCTGATAGGCCTATACACATGAGACCGTAGATGTGATTGAACAATCCCGTGGTTATTGCAGCCTTTTGAGGTGAGCGCTGGGATTGTGTTATCTAGTTCGTTCTGTTGTGCCATCTTGTTATAGCGTATCAGCTGTATGGAGTCCGAGTCAGGGGTGTTATTCAGCACAGCTTGGCATACCTCGCATACTTGGCAGGGCGGCTTAGCTGCATGACGATGTAGCTCCCCTGTGTTGTTGTTCGAGCATTATTCCAGTTGTTATCGTACCGTTTGTTGGCTCCTGTTATTCCGGTTATTCGTTGAGCCTTTCATGCATTGAATATTACATTTCATTATATGATTATGCATGATTTATGATTATTGTTGTTATTGTTGAACTGTTTCGTATCAGAACCCTAACCTCAGTTGTTTTCTGGGGGGCTGCTGTGGTTGCTATTGGGCATCATGGTAGATCTCCCGAGTCATTTTGCAGCATCAGGCCGAGGTTCCGTCAGTGAAGCTCGGGATTGAGGTTCGATTGCTTGGTTCTGTCAGTGGAGTTTCCCAGTTAGTTTATATGTATGTCTTGAGTTTTTTTAGTCTTGTATTGTAGTTTATTTGCCGGGGAGATGCCCCATGCATCTGTAATGGTATTTGGTTGTTTTGTGATGTTCTGAGTCGACTCTGTGATATTTATGATCTGGTGAGTATTTGGTAAGTTTTAATTTCTGCTTAGTCCTGGCCAGTGCGGCTATAGGTTGTTTAACTTCGTTTTTTGATTTAATGACTCTAGTTGGAGTATATTTTGATATAAATTGCTGCTTGAGTTTTCGGGATGTCCTACTTACGGGGAGGTCATGCCAAAATTTTTCTAGGCCCTAAGGTCCGTTTTAAAGTATTTTAAACATTTTTCCGCTGGAGCTTTAAGTCAAACCATTATTGTTTGATCATTAATTTTCATTAGTGTAAATGGGCCTCATAGAGCAAGGTTGGTATCAGGTGGTTTGAAAGTAGAGTAGTTTGAGTTGTGGCTCAAGTCCGTGAGCTTGGGGGCTTAGGGTGTGGTTGGGTTGGTCCAAGGAGAGGTCCACAGGCTGGTCTTGGTCCTAGGATGGTCTAGTTCAAGGCTGGTCCAGCCTGGAGTCGGGCTAGGGAGGAAACTCTCGAACCATGGTGCAATGCTAGCGCGTTGGAAATTTCCAGCAACCTTTGGGCTTGTTTCGTGGTCATAAGTGGTTTGGAACGAGTGGTCTAGAGGTTGGTCATGAAATTTTAAGTCACGGTTTAAATTATGAAAAATTTGGTTAAGTTTCGGGTTGGTTTGTGTTAAAACCGGGACTCTGGTCCAAGTTTTAAAATGAATCGTTAATTTTTTTTTACAGGCTCGAGTTTACGTCTAAGTATTACTTCTTAGTATGTTTTGAGATGTTTTGAGGAGTTTGGTAAGCTTCGGGTCGAAATTTCAAGGTCCAGGTGTAAAATGGCCATTTTGGATTTCTAGGGGAAAAATGGTCATTTTGCACCCGGATCGAGTTTTTAGTCCTAGCAGGGCACTAAACATGATTTGTCATGTTTTAATGGATTATGGTATCATGTATATGTAAATATGAAAATTACGTTGTATGCTTGGTTTCAAGGAAAATTTATGTACATGCATGATTTTATTATGTGATGAAAATGATGATATGTTTTGAAGGATGAGAAATGGTTGTGACTGACACGATGACATGTAAGGCCAAGGCTCAGTTGACGGGTAATGCTGTCACTGATATCCCCGTCTCCGGGTACCACGATTACACGTATATGGATCCATCGACTGACATGATGATACGAAAGCCACAACTATTGAACGAAATTCAAATTAAGAAAAAGAACACGTATATGTTGGGATATGTTATGAAATGTTTATGCTTTAATAGGTCATGATTATGCATACGATTTTATAAGATCATGAAACATATCTTTATTACAGTACTTTTTATTGTTGCATGTTATGTATATGTAATTGTTATAACATTACAGGGATTTTGATTCTTTAGACTCACTAGGTGTGAATGTTTCAGGTGAGCATGATGTTATGGAGACTGGAGGCGCTGAAGACTGAGTAGGCGGAGCTGGGTGGTGCACTGGATGACCTGACGACCTTGCATTCCTTTCGCATAATATGTTTATGAGACTTGGGTTTAAAATATATGTATATGGGTCATGGATGATCATTGTTTTTTATACATTTTAATCTTTTACTACGTCGTCGATTTAACAGGATTTGTAAGTGTACGCTTGGATTCTTTTAAACAACATTCTAGGGTTTGAGGATGTTAAATTGTTTTTAACAGTAGTTTTTTTATCTAGAGGTTGGATGGTCTTTTAGAAGCTTGATTAACTTATTTAAATGTTTTTGATGTGTGAGTATTTTCCGTCTTAGATTTTTAAAAAAAATATTTCAGTAGAATTTTAAAATGAGCAGATGTTTCACAACTGATGTAATTTCTAAACACAACTGATCTTTAAAAGATCGAACATTACAACAACGAATGTTTGTGCTTAAGCTCAAAATATAGCCTGAAAGCTATGGATATGTATGATAACGTGAGATTTTTAGAGCTTTAACTCGAAGGTTAAATTAGAATAAATATACGCAGAGTTTTTGCTAACTTGGTAACATGTTGTTATGTGTTGTAACTCTTTCTCAGCTGATCTTCTCAGCTATTTATAGGCTTTGCTTCAAACGGTAATAATGAATGCATTTGAATCTTTTATATTCGTTAGACACGACAACATTCTTCTGACAATCGTACACAGTAATTTTTCTGAAATGCGGCGTTCCCACTACAAGTTGCAGTCTGCTTATGTACAAGTTGTCGCTTGATAGCTACGTTTCTTAACTGATGACGTGTTAAACTGATTTATCAGTTGAATCTTTATAGTTGATATGATTAACTGATTGCTGTGTAATTGATCAGTCTTAACGGATCGTCCAGTTGACTACACAGCTTCAGTTAGCTTTGAACAATTCAGTTGCCTTTATTAATTTGCGCATTAATCTTCAGTTCGGGCAACTATCAGTTACACATCTTCAGTTCAGTTATCTTCAGTTTTCTTGATCATTTCTTCAAACTTTTCAAACTCAATTTGTCAAACTCCGAAATTATAATTCCAACAATTTCCCCCTTTTTGGTATTTGAGAAAACTTAGAATTTATGAACTGATCAAACTGAAATTTTGTAGATAAAATAATCTCTTGTTGAAAATCTTTCACTGTACATATTCGTACAAAGAATGAAAGAATAAAAGAATCTCAGAATAAAAGAATCTCCTACTGACTAAAAATCTGCCAAAACTAATAACTGAATATAGAGACTGTCTTCTAACTAATCTGAGTTGTTCTTCATTTCTTAGCTCTTTTATCAGTTGGTCCTTGATCAGTTGGTTGACTTGGTCTCTTCTTAGATAGCTGCTGTTGCTGTTCTTCTTCTCCCATTTTGTCAACACCATCAACTTTAATGGATAATGTACGGACTTCTAAGGTGACAATATATATATCTTTCATCATTTATTCCTGCATCAGATCCATTCTCTTTGTCATGCTTGGTTGTATGAAATCAATTCGATTTATCAACATGTCCTGAGTTTGGAAAAGTGTTGGAACTGTCACTCGGTCCTTCTTCAATTGATCTACTAGAAGGAATAAAGAAGTGATAACCTTAGTAACCTGCTGAAGGCTCTTCATAGTGCTCTCCTTCGTAGAATCAATCTTCAATGTGTGCAGCAGTTGGGTTGACTTCATGTCAGAGATAGTTGAAGTAAGATTGTGCAAGCTGGACAGAATTTCTTCTATCATAATCTCAGCAGCCATTGGTATCTAAGGGGATAGGGCTTCAGATGATTCTGTGTTGGAAACTAAGTTTCGGTGTTTGACAAATTGCGAACCAACTGATTATGCAAATAACTGAACACGAGAAAACTGAACTACGAGACTGAATCCAGCAACTGATTGCGCAGCTAACTATCAGCAGCTGTATTCGCTACCAGCTATCGCCTAGCAGCTGATTCTTCAGCTGAACACGTCATCAGTTCTCAACAACCGACAGTAGTACGCTGCAGACTGTTACTTAGTGGAACGCGACATTTCAGAGATCACAGTGTACGGGTGTCAGAGGAATTTTGACGTGGCAATCAGCGGATATAAAGTTCAAATTTGTTTAAAGTTACCATTGAAGAGGGAAGCCTATAAATAGGTGAAGAAAGCAGCTGAGAAATAGCTACAAAACAATTTCAATGCAACTATTCTATTCAAGCTGTTACGCTACAAAAATCACTACGCAAATCAAAAGCTCACACTTATTAGTTTTATCTGTAGCATTCAAGGCTACATTCTCGAGCTTATAAGCACGTTTTAATCTTTGCTAGATTCTTTAAGTTGTGCTAAGATCAGTCACGAACTGTAGAAGCTTTTGGTAACTAAGAATATCAGTGTTGGCAGTGATAAGTCCAAACTGAAGTGGGTCAGTACAATTATTGTATTCGATCAAAGTCTTTTAGTGAAAATCCTATCTTCGTTATAGAAGGGGTGACGTAGGAGTTATTCTATTCTCCGAACATCCAGAAACAAACCGTGTGCATTTTATTTCAGTTATCATTTTACTTCAGTTATTCTATCTCTCAGTCAGTTTACTTCCGCAACTGTTTTTCAGTTAAACTGATTGTTATCGACTGAAGAGATACCGAATGTCAGTTTGTCACTAAACTGAACTCAAATTTTCAAAAAGAACATATAATCCGTGAATGTTTATTCAACCCCCCCCTTCTAAACACTAATTACTTTCTAACCGATCCTTTCAAGTGGTATCAGAGCAGTTGTATCTCGTCTCAGAATATTTATAATCAAAATGTTCATCATGTCTTCCTTCAATAAGATCCCAATGTTTTCCAGAGAGGATTTTGATGACTAGAAAATAAGAATGCAGGCTCACTTAGCAGCACAAGATGACGATATGTGGTACGTCATCACTGACGGACCAATGAAAATTCTGAAAGCCAGTACAACAGTCGCTATTACTGAAGGGCCACCTCATCGCATAGAAGATCCCAGAGATGAATGGACAACAGAAGACAAAAGAAAAGCTAATTTAGACAATGTGGCAAAGGATATACTGTACAAAACACTAGATAAAGTAACCTTCAGCAAAATCAAGATGTGTAGACAGCTAAGGAAATTTGGGAAAAACTGATCCAGCTGTGTGAAGGAAATGAACAAACTAAAGAGAATAAACTTTCTGTTGCTGTTCAGAAGTTTGACAATATCAAGATGAGAACTGAAAAATCGATGCATGAGTATGATGAAAGAGTCAGTTGTATCATCAAGGAGATAAATGCCCTTGGAAAAGTGTATACCAACAAAGAAGTTGCATTAAAAGTGATCAGATGTCTTCCCAAGGAGTGGGACGTTAAGACCATGGCAATGAGGGAATCCAAGGATCTAAACAAGGTTGAGCTTCATGACCTATTCGCTGATCTGAAGGCCTATGAGTTTGAGCTGCAAACTCGAGAAAGAGAACGTTCTACTCCAGCAGTCACAACTGCATTAACTGCTGTCAGAACAGAACCAACTGGTTCAGTCGAGAAGTCTGCTGATCAACTGAGCAATGATGCTATGTCATTGTTCATCAAAAAATTTGGAAGGTTTATGAGGAAAAATCAAGGGAACTTCCAGAAGCATTATTAGAGAAACAATTCTAAAGAGGAATCAAATGTTTGCTACAACTGTGGTAAACCCGGTCACTTCATTGCTGACTGTCTCAAACCCAAGAAGGACAGTCAAGTCTCGACTGAAAGAAGAAAGAAGTCATATGAGCATAAAAAGAGATCCAAGGATGATAAGAAGTCTTCCAGGAAGAAGCATGTGGTGCTCTTAGCCGAAGAAAGTAAATCTAAATGGGCAGAAACTGACAGCGAGGAGTCAGAGCAAGAAACCTCATGCAGTTCCAGTGATTGTGAAGAGGAAGTGAAGTGTCTAATGACTGGTGATACAGAAGTGGAGTCAAGTAGTCAACAGGTATTTGACTTTAGCTCAACTGATTTCACTAGAGAAGAACTTATTTCAACTCTTCATGACATGGTTAATGAGTACCACAAGCTTGCCTTATCTTTTGAAAAGGCCAGAGCAAAGCAAACTGATCCCATAGACAATTAAACTAAAACTGATAAATCAGTTGATATGTTGAGCCTGAAAAGGGAGATTGCTGAGCTCAATGCTGAAAGAAGCAAGAATAAATCAATGATTCAAAAGTTGATTCTTGAAAATTCAAAGCAAACTGAGCTTATTCAGGTTTGTAACAAATCATCTGTTGCATTAACTGAAATGCAGAACTCACAGAAATCAGTTACTGATAAAACTGGTTTAAGGTATAGAAACCAAGATGAAATGTCTCCATATGATACTCGACCAAAACTGAATATGGATAAAGAGAAATACATTTACTTTGTCAAATCAGTTATGCTACAAGAACAAACTGACCCAAATAAACTGGTTAAACAGCCTACTGAAAGTAAGAACAAGGCTAGAAGATATGGTATTGGTTATAGCCCAAAAGTTTTAACTGACTCACGCAGTCAGTCGTCAAAAAGATTCTGCAGAAATTATTCAAATGGCTACTCTAATTACTATAACAGCAAGCCATTTCAGAAAAGATATCGGCTGAACAATTAGTTGAACAGAGCTAAATCACATGTTGTCTCATCTGCACACTACACACCAAACACACACAAATCGAGAAAGACCATCTGGAATACAGCAACTGGACAGTCAGTCAGACTAATCCAAGTCTGGGTTCCTCAAAGACTAATCAGTTTAGGACCCAAATAGAAAGGGGTACCAAAATTATGAATTGTGTGTGACTGTAGGTAACAAGTACAAACAAAGAATCAACTTGGTATCTAGGCAGTGGTTGTTCACGGCATATGACAGGGGATGCAAGTTTGCTATCCCAACTGATCAAATATACTGGACCAAACATCAGTTTCGGAGATAACTCTAAAGCTAAAACTGTTGGTAAAGTAAACTAATCCATGGTAACTTTACAATTAAAGATGTTTTGCTAGTTGAGAACTTGAAGTATAACCTGATAAGCATTAGTCAGTTATGCGACAATGATTTCTCAGTTCCGTTTGATAAACACACTTGTTCAGTTAAAGACTCAACTGGTGAAGTCATCTTAACTGGAAATCGTTGTGGAAATACTTACAAAATAAGTTGGACTGAACAACCTTATGCACCAGTATGTTTTATTGCTTCAAAATCTTCTAAAAACTGGTTATGACATAAGAGGTTAAACCACTTAAACTTTAAATCTATTTCCTATCTGAGCAAACACGATCTTGTAACTGGTCTGCCCAAAACAGATTTTTCAAAAGAAAAAGTTTGTTCAGCATGTCAGTTTGGAAAACAAGTAAGATCTACATTTAAAAACAGAGGCTGTAAATCATCTTCCCGATGCTTAGAGCTGTTACATATGGATCTTTTTGGTCCAATACTAGTCATGAGTTTAGAGGGAATGAAATACACCTTAGTGGTTGGGGATGATTTTTCAAGATTTACTTGGGTTATTTTTCTTAAATCCAAGGACTAAACTGCTGCACAACTGATTAAGCTTTTCAAAAGACTATTTAATGAAAAATCAGTTGGGATTGATCGAATAAGGTCTGACAGAGGGACTGAGTTCATCAATCAAAATCTTTCAAATTTTTTAGAAGATACTGAAATCAAGCATGAGCTTTCTGCAGCTAGAACACCTCAGCAAAATGGTGTAGCTGAGAGAAGAAATCGGACACTAAAAGAAGCTGCTGGAACAATGCTTGCTGATTCTGGTATTTCTCAAAGATTTTGGGCTGAAACAGTAAACTCTGCGTGCTACACTCAGAACAGATCGATGATTAATAAGAATCACATGAAAACACCTTATGAGATCTGACATGGAAGAAAAAGTGTGGTTTCTTATTTCAAGATATTCGGCTGCAGATGTTTTATTCTTGACAGTGGTAAAAATCATTTAAAGCCTTTGATGCCAAATATGCAGAGGGAATATTTCTTGGATATTCTTCAGTTCGCAAAGCTTATAGAGTTTTTAATAAACGTTCTTTAAATGTTGAAGAATCTATTCATGTTGTTTTTTAGAAACTGTGCTAACTGATAAGTCAACTGATCCAGTTGAGCTAGTTGATCGTTTTACAGAGATCAGTTTGGAAGAAGATACTGAAGAAGATAATCATATCATAAGAAATAATCTTCAAACACCTGAACCTGAAATACTAGATCAATCAGTACAACAAGAACCTGTTCCTAAAAATCAGTTGGTGGAGCAAACAGAAGATATTCAGTTACAAACTGATACAGTTCCAACTGAAATTGAAAACATTCAGTTGCCAATAGAAACACCTGCTAATATGGAAACGGCAAATACTGAACTCAGATGGAAGAAATCACACCCTTCAGAATTGGTGATAGGTAATCTATCTGATCTTGTAAGAACAAGAAATCAGATTCTCAATTTATTTATTCATTCAGCTTTCGTATCGTAATTGGAACCGAAGAAAACTGATGAAGCTCTTGCTGATCCAAACTGGATAAATGCAATGCAAGAGGAGCTGAATCAGTTAACCCATAACAATGTCTAGAACCTAGTTCCAAGACCAGTTTCAAAAACTGCTATAGGTACAAAATGGGTGTACAGGAACAAACTGAACGAAGATGGTTTAGTTGTGCGCAACAAGGCGAGACTGGTAGCACAAGGATATAGGCAGGAAGAAAGAATTGACTATGATGAAACATATGCACCATTTGCAAGACTGGAAGCAATCAGAATATTTCTTGCCTATGCCTCATTCAAGAATTTTAAAGTCTACCAGATGGGCGTGAAGAGTGCATTCTCAAATGGTCAGCTGGAAGAAGAAGTCTACGTAGAACAACCTCTAGGTTTCGTCAATCATCATTTTCATGATCATGTCTACCATTTGAACAAAGTATTATATGGTCTTAAACAAGCCCCAAGAGCTTGGTATGAAACTCTTTCAAAATTCCTAACTGATAATGACTTTTCAGTTGGATCAGTTGATAAGACCCTATTCAAATTCTCTAAGAATGATCATATTTTACTCGTTCAAATTTATGTTGATGATATTATATTTAGGTCAACTAACCCCAAGTTATGCGAGAAATTTGTTAAGTTGATGCAGGACAAATTTGAAATGAGCATGATGGGTGAACTGACATTTTTCCTTGGACTGCAAGTGAAGCAACTGGAAACTGGTATTTTTATCAGCAGACAAAATACACGAAGGAGTTGCTCAAGAAATTTGGCATGGAATAATGTTCAGCAGCAAGCACTCCCATGAGTTCTTTAATCAAACTGGACAATGATCAAGGGGGAATATCAGTTGAGGTGACATTATACAGAGGTTTAATAGGTTCATTATTGTGCCTAACTGCTAGTCTTCCTGATATTGTATTTGCTGTTTGCATGTGTGCTCGATTTCAAGCAAATTCTATGCAATCGCATTTCTCAGCTGGCAAAAGAATTTTAAAATATCTCAAGGGCACACAAAATGTGGGATTATGGTATACTAAAGACTCTACTTTCAATTTAGTTGGATATTCAGATGCAGATTATACATGATGTAAGCTAGATCAAAAAAGCACCAGTGGATCTTGTCAGTTTCTAGGAGACAGACTGATCTCATGGTTCAGCAAGAAGCAAACATCCATAGCTACTTCCACGACTGAAGCATAATATCTTGCTGCTGGAAGCTGCTGTGCCCAATTGCTCTGGATTCAGCAACAACTGAAATATTATGGAGTTGATGCTAAAGAATCTCCTATATTTTGTGACAGTACAAGCACGATTGCCATCATTTATAACCCAGTTCTTCACTCAAGGACCAAGCACATAGATGTCAGGCATCAATTCATCAGAGATCATCCCTTGAAGAAAGCCATCAGACTGGAATATGACCAACAAATGTCATTCAAACACACATTGATCTTATCTGGGAAAGAGATCAATGAATTTTCAGCAAATAAGCTCAAAACCTATGATGCATGGGTGAAATTCAGAACGCATGTATTCGCCAAAGAGCTTCAGAGAAAATCCAAACTGCAGAAATTTATAAAGCTGGAACATGTTGTGTTAAGACTGGTTAAGGCATCTTCCATCGTTCACGCACTGGAGAAGAAGAATTACTTGTTCGATCAGCTGAGAGCCAAAAAGCTACAGAAGATAGTTGCTCAGCTGAAACTGAACTATGACCCTACCAGTCCAACTGCACATAATGACAAAGCTGTGCATGATCAACTAGAATCGGATCTGTCTCACTACAGATGGAAATAAAGAATTGAGAAATGGGTCAAGAACTGGTTTTTCCAGAAGCTCCTCAAGACGTATTGTAGAGGCCTAAAAATCCTTACTTGAAAATTTGAGGAAAATTTAAAATTTTTCTTTTAAAATAAATGGATTGCCTCATTCATACCAAAAACTGATAAAATATTTAACGTTCAAAACAGCAGCGGAAGAAATTATTACTTGCCAAAATAACAAGTTAAAGTATTCAATAACTAATAAAATATTTGAGCATCAAAATGGCAAGTGCTGAAACTGAGGTCCTCGGGTGCCACTACTGCCGACTCGAGCTAGCTCACTGGTCCCCGCCCTCGATCCCGACATCATCAGTACCTACAACAATCAAGTCTAGTGAGTCTAAAGACTCAACATGCATATATCGTAAATAACGAGTAAATATAGTAAAATTTGCATGGGAGTAAAATTTCATGTCATGAGGCATATCGTAAAATGTCGTGTCATGATTAATTATAATACGTGCATAGCTGAACTGAAAATCATAGTGAAACTGTTTGCTCCTTGGAGCCCTGTACTGAAATAGCATATAATAATTTTCTGTGAGATTATGGTCTACGCAAGTGGTCCCTGAACTGAACTGAACTGAGCTGACCGATACTGGTGACCGGACCGATACTGGGGATCGGATTTACGTCTGATCAGACTACTGCCACAGTACTGGGTGAAACAACTGAACTGACCGGTAACTGGTGACCGGGCCGATACTGGGGACCGGACTTAAGCATGATAGTAAAGTGACCACAAGCAATATCGCATAAATCTCAAAATTTGTATTTTTGCACGTAATATAATTAAATAACTGAATTAAATATCCTGTACCCATTTTACTGCTTGGATTGGATCGCTCCCAGGCTCGCTGCAACCTAAATATGCCATGAAAA
>NC_133309.1:18815725-18827863 GCF_012295235.1 Primulina huaijiensis | reverse complement strand
TTTTTTGAAATTTGAATTCTTGTTTGATATCAAATGATTTGTTGGTGCTTGTTGGGGTGAGGTGGCCGAATACTCATGCCAACCTAGACTAGGATTATGTTTATTAATTAATTAATTAAGGGTGGTTAATAATTAAAAAGGTTGGCATGTTAAAATAACAAAGAATGATTCAAAAGGGTGAGTTGGCATAGAAATGTTGCATCTCCAAGGGGTGGCCGAATTTCAACAAATAAGTGGAGGGGAAACGTTAATTATTAACTAGATTTATAACCCTTAAAAGCCTTACCTATCCTTTAATTAATTTAGTGAACTAATCCCATAATTAAGAACTTAAATGAATTTATTTTCTACTCACCTCAAGTAACTTAAATAAATCCTCAAACCTCCTTAATAACTTAAATTAACTTACTTGCTTGCTAAATTAAATTCTGGAAAAGTTTCTTTAATCTAAAATTTTATCTCTAAACTCCAACTCCAGTCCGGCCTCACTGAAATAACTGAAATGATAAAAATTTAAACTACTACGTAAAATAATCAAATTTAGAAACTCATGCAATAAAAATCATTTTAATTTAAATACTAGAATTATGCATGACTTATACGTAGTCTAAGTTACGGGTTCTACACGTATCATCAGAAGACCCAACTTAGGATTCAGTTCAAAGACCTCCCAAGGACGTTGGTGATGAAACTGATCAACAAGCAACTGCCCCCTCCACTTCAGTTGTTCAACCTTCATCATCTGTAGCACTTCCTTCTTCAACTTCTGATCCTAATCTTTATTCAGAAGCTGATTTATCATTGTCCAATCTTGATGAGGTCATCCAATCAGTCACCTTTGATATTCAGCTAGAATCATCTAGATCAGCTGAAGAAGTCATTCCAACTGAAGAACAAGTTAATTAAACTGTGTCGACTGAAGAACCTGCCGAGAAGGCAATAATTGAAGAAACTGAACAGCCAATTTAGTCAGTTGGTGTTACTGAACAGGCAGTTATTGAAACTATGAAGGCTCAGCTATACTTATCTGAAGACATTCAAACTGAAGAGCCAACTTCAGTTTCAGTTGATCACTCAACTAATCAACCAAACATTCTTTCTCCTCTCCAAATTCAACAGGAAGCAGGTGTAGAGGATTCTCCTGAAATGGTCAGTGCAGAACCGATAATAACTGATAGGACTTTGGTAATATTTGATGAAGCCTCAAGAGAACAAGAACCAGAGCCAACTGGACCTTCAGCTCCTCATCCTTCAATAAACATTGATTCAGTACTGGAAGAGATTCAAACGATCCAGCAAGACCTGTCAAAGATGATGATGGCGATTTCAGATATCCAATCTACTCAGCTTGCTCATACATTGAAGCTAGACTCCTCAAATGACTTCAACTCTGGGAGATTGAAACAAATTCAAGCCACTGTGACCTCTCTCTCTTTTGCAGTGGACGAAATCAAAAAGAATAGAAGTATAGCTGTAAGTCTTTCCCTGACTCAAGATGCAATCGGCAAGAGAGTTTAATTCGTGGATACATCTGTTTCCAGAAAGATAGACTTGCTGCAAACTACTATGCTTAATGCATTCTCAAACGTAGCCACCTCTGCTAAGCTTTTATCAGTTGATGTTCGGGGATTATCTGTAAGAACGGAGGCGTTTGACAAAAATGGGGAAAAGACCTAAGCTATAAGCCACCAAGAAGAAGTCTCACAGAGTATCACAGAAGACTTTCTATCAGTTGATGGATTCGTTTTCTTGAAAATTATTTTATTCTTTCATTCTTTGTACAAATTTGTACACTGAGAGAATTTTATAAAGATCGAAGATTATTTTATCTACAATGAGTTCAATTGTTCAGTTATTTTTTTGCTTAGTTTTGTCAAACACCATAAAATGGGAAATTGATGGAAACTAAGTTTCGGCGTTTGACAAATTGCGAACCAACTGATTATGCAAATAACTGAACACGAGAAAACTGAACTACGAGACTGAATCCAGCAACTGATTGCGCAGCTAACTATCAGCAGCTGTATTCCCTACCAGCTATCGCCTAGCAGCTGATTCTTCAGCTGAATACGTCATCAGTTATCAACAACCGACAGTAGTACACTGCAGACTGTTACTTAGTGGAAGGCCGCATTTCAGAGATCACAGTGTACGGGTGTCAGAGGAATTTTGACGTGGCAATCAACGGATATAAAGTTCAAATTTGTTTAAAGTTACCATTGAAGAGGGAAGCCTATAAATAGGTGAAGAAAGCAGCTGAGAAATAGCTACGAAACAATTTCAACGCAACTATTCTATTCAAGTTGTTACGCTGCAAAAATCACTACGCAAATCAAAAGCTCACACTTATTAGTTATATCCGTAGCATTCAAGGATACATTCTTGAGCTTATAAGCATGTTGTAATCTTTGCTAGATTCTTTAAGTTTTGCTAAGATCAGTCACGAACTGTAGAAGCTTTTTGTAACTAAGAGTTTCAGTGTTGGCAGTGATAAGTCCAAACTGAAGTGAGTCAGTACAACTATTGTATTCGATCAAAGTCTTTTAGTGAAAATCCTATCTTCGTGATAGAAGGGATGACGTATGAGTTATTATATTTTCCGAACATCCAGAAACAAACCGTGTGCATTTTATTTCAGTTATTTTATCTCTCAGTCAGTTTACTTCTGTAACTGTTTTTTAAGTTAAACTGATTGTTATCGATTGACGAGATACCGAGTGTCAGTTTGTCACTAAACTGAACTCAAATTTTTTAAAAGAACATATAATCCGTGAGTGTTTATTCAACCTCCCTTTCTAAAAACTTATTACTTTCTTACTGATCCTTTCATTCTGGTTCTTGCTCTTTGTCTTTTTCATTGAAAAATACCAAGGCCCTATCTATTGATTCAGTCACAGCTGGAACTATTTCTGGAATAATTTCTTCAACTACCTCCTATTGAGGTTCTTGGGGTGGAGTAGAAATCTAAGTAGCAGTTGGCTTTTCAGTTTGCACTTGCACTTCTTCAGTCTGTTCAAAGTGCAACTGAGCCTCTTTAGTTTCAGTATGAACTTGCTGTTTAGTCATGGCAGGCGATTGAACTGGTTCTTCAACTTCTGGTAATATAGCTTCTGAGGCTATTTGTTCAGTTTTGCTCTGGTCTTCAACTGATTCTTAAGTTATAACATTCAGCTGGATGTTAGAGGGCACTGATTGAATCACTTCATCGATATTTGCCGAAGACAACTCAGCATTTGTGTATAGTTGAAGACCTTCTGGAGGAGAATTAGGAGCAGAAGATGAATGTTGAGCATTCTTGGAAGAAAAAACAGTTACTCGCTCAGTTTGTTCAGCAAATGCTTCCTTGGATGGCTCTGACTTTCTTTCGGACGGTTTTCTCCAAGGCGATGAATTTATTCGAAACTAATGTTTTGTGTAACCGCCAGGCAAAAACTTAGGTCCTAAATCGGACCCATTCATTAAGCAATTATAACTTTGATTCAGAGAACTCGTTTATTTCTTCTCATATCAAATCAATATGAGTTTGAATCGGGTTGGTTGGTCTGGGCGCTTCAATCAACTTGCCCATACCTTTTGGGTCAGTGAGGGCATGAGAAATGCTCAGCCCTGACATAGTTGAATTCACTTTCTCACGTATAACCACTCCCTTTGGTCAGGCAAAAGCCAGTGTAGTTGGACCGGTGATGGTGATGAGTGGTGCTCTCACTCCACTTGTTTCAGCGTCTCACCAGATTCGGTGATAGTCTTCTTTGAAGGAGAAGTTGGAGGAGGATGCTGATGTTGAGAGGATGCTGATGTTCAGTTGAAGATACAACTGGAACTGCCCTGTTTTGTATAGCACTGATAGGCCGTTCAGCTTCAGTTGGCTTTAGTCTTTCATTTGTGACAGCTTCCACAGTAGATTGGTCTGGTCTTTTGGGACCTTGGCTTCTTCAAGATTTTCGGAGATGGAGTTTTCTCCGATTCAGTTTCACTGACAATCAATTTCCTCTTGATTGCTTTTTTCTAAGCCAAGTCCTTGGTCTTCTTGACTGATTTGGGAGCTTCCTGCGTCCCAATCTCTTTTTATGACTTTGACAAACTGCTCAGGAGACATTTCCAGCTTGGTCTTCGGTTTCTGAACATTCTTGGCAGTGAAGATCTTGAATTTGTATGACTTTTCAGTAGAGTTGTCCACCAAACCTTTGTTTTTCAGAAGGTAGCTGAGTGGCACAACAGAACCTTGGGATTGTTTGGATGACTGAAGCATGTCCTTGAAGATGTTGAATATGATAGCTAACCAGTTCAGTCTCCGTCCAGCCATAATAGCAGTCATTACTTGAAATTTTTCAAGGGTGAGGGCAGCAAACGAGTTTGCCTTGGCGAGTACACTTGTAAGGTCCAAAATTAAAACTACGTAATTTAATTACATGCAAATCTAGGAAATAAGAAATGGGCTAATTAAATGATTTTAATTGCTTAATTGATTATGTGACATGCATGATTATATGTTAAATAGGATTTTATTGTCATTATGCATAAAACTGTATTTTTAAGGATTATTCGAGTTGCGATCGAGGAACGGAGACCGAGGGCTGAAAAATGTAAAATGTTTTTATTAAATAATGGATTTTAATTATTTAAAATATGGTTGATGCTTTTTCATATTTTTGAAAATAAGGGATTTTGAGGTGATTTTATACGCCGGAACGTAAATTTTATCGTTATTGGTTTTTCAACAAAATTACAAACATGTTGGCAATCCGGCTAATAAATTCACAAACTTATTTAAACAAAACTATTTTTAAAATTCTAATTATTAAGTAATGGGCCTAAATTACCTACTTAATGGGCCTAATCCTAATTAGTGATTAATTAAGTATAAAATATGTTAAACCCTCCCCGTTAACACCTAAACCCCACACCACTTTTCAGAAATCCACACCCAAAATTCTTTCAATATCACACGGCACACACACATAATTTTAAGAGGAAAAATTTGAAAAGCTTCAAGGGTTTCAAGCCAAGGCCCCTTCATCATCGTTCTTCGATTCGTCAATGAATAACCGTGCGTTAAATACGCAAAGGCACACACAATTTTTTTTCAAACATCATCACACCATAATATATTTTTATGCATGTTTTGTATGAAAAACAAGGGACATGTTATTTAAATTTCGTTTTTACATGAGCAGGGATTTTTTAAAGCTTAGATTTTGTTTCAAATTCATGTTTAATATGATCTAAAGGGGCTGCCATGATTAGGACATGATTAAGCATGGTTTGAATGAAATATAGAGTCCTAGGAACACACTAAAAACGTTGCAAATCAAGATACAATCAAGCTGGAAACATATGTTGTCATGTGTGTCTTAAGGGCTCACGATTTTAGGGAGATGGTGGCTTGGCTTGGTTCGGCTAGGACCAGGGGTTAGCCAGGGCCTGTGCAGGGTCAAGGGAAGAGTCCTAGCCATGCTAGGACTCGAATTAAGGGCTGGGGAAGGATTCCTAGCACACGTAAAGAGAGTGCTTCGTGCAGATCGTGCGCAGGCTTGCAGGGGTTGGGTGGCTCGGCCAGGAGGCTGTGGGCTGGGCTAGGTTAACTCCTTAAGGGCCTAGGTAGGTGCACAAAAGGCTGGTTCAAGGTCAGGGTCGTTGGCTATGGTCCTGGGTGTGAGGCAAGAGTCATATGTCTACTAGAAGTCTCGGCCGAGTGCAGGGGCTGAATGTGTGATTTCGGTTTCGAGCTGGGGGTCTGGTCAGTGGGTTCCAATGGTCCAGGAGGGTGTCATAAGGGGTTGGCCAGGGTTTGGTCCAGCATGGCTCGAGGGTGGCTCGAGGAAATCGGGACATGGCTCGGGGTCGAAATATATAGGTCAAGCTAGGGTTTCTTTTTGGAAATTAAATTGAAACAAGGCTCACGGGGGTCGAGTCATGGTTCACGAGGGCTAAAATAACATAAAAAGTTTAAGTTTTAAATTTAAGAATTTTATATTAAAGTTTGAAATTTTTCGGGATAAAAAAGCCTTCAAAACGACTAATTACGAATTAATTAAAAAGTCTATTATTTAAGCTAAATAAAATTAAGAGAATTTTAATTTAGGCTTAAATAATTATTTGGGACATGTTAGAGTCCATTATATTAAGAAAAAGTCAAAAACGTGAAATTTTACGTCTAGGGGTAAAATGATCATTTTACACCCGAAAAATTAGTAAACATCATGGCATTGCTCTAATTGCTTGTTTATATGTTAATATGATTATTTTAAATGTTTATAAATTTTTATATGTTAAATTATGATTTTTAAATGTTCCAGGATTTTTACGATTTAATCTTAACATTTAAAAGACATGTTACATGCTTGGTTTAAAAAAAAACGAAAATATATGCATGTTTTTATTAAGTGATGGAAATACGAAATGTTGAAGGTCGTGAAGGGATTATGAATAAATACGATGATATGTTGAAAATATCGTGAGGGTTATGGTCCCAGTGGGATCCCGACGATCGTGTTTCCTTGGATACGGATACGAATATGTTAATATGTTAATACGTTGGCCAAGGCCCAGTTGACCGGTGAGAGTGTTGCTGATGTCACCTGATGAAACTTAAAATTAATAATTTGTTATATGTTAAAACCTATATTTTAAAATTTAAGTTTCATTAAAATTATAAAATTTTGTTATTTTAGTATTGTGTGTTTATATTTAAATGTCTTACTAAATATGTTTTATTTTCAGGTTTTCTAAGTGTTGGTAAAATAATGATAACTCAAGCTAGAAAATTCAAATGGAGGTGATTCAAATATTTTTAAAATCCTTGAGAAATTATCTACAACTTTGCAGAAGACATGATTGCCTAAAAAGTTGGTTAAGATGATCAAATTGTGAAAATATCAAAAGGAGGACAAATTTACTTTCACCATGACCAGCATATAGTAAAAAAATCATAACTATTTCAATATTTAACCAAATGAGGTGAACCAAGTGGCCAAATTCATCTACAGACAATTCCCCACATGTTTGCTGTTTTGAGCTGAGTCAAATTCGGTGATTAAAGTCGTGGAACAAAGCATTGAAAGAAGGGGCATGGAATTGAAGTTGGAGGAGACAAAGACTACTATTACAACTACATTGCATTAATAGAATTTTTGACCCTTTCTCTCATTTGGCCTATAAATAGAGGCCTTGTGCTAGCTTGAGAATCATTCTATCTCATTGTAAAATATAGTGTGAGTGTGTATAAAAGTTCTAAGTTCCAATATATTTTTCATTTTCCAAATTATGAGTGATGTTTTTAGTGTTGATCAAAAGTAAGTTCATGGAAAGCTAAATCTATTATGTCAAGGTGAAGAGGATGAATTCTTGGTGAAGTAAGATTGTTTATATTTTGTATATTCTTTCTTTATTTCTTTTCATTTTGCTAATTTCTTTTTATTGTAGGTATAAAAATGAATTATTTGTTGTTATCAATTTACATCAAATGCTTGATACCATTGAAGTGGTTATCTTGATTTGTTGTTTAATTTTGATACAATAAATATTTCATCAATTATTATTGTTATATTATACATACATATATATATATATATATATATAATTATATCATATATTTCATTTAGACGATAGCGTGGCTCTGCCGGTTGTTCTAAATGAAATATTATGATATCTAACAATCTAACATTTACTTTATCGCAACTAACTTTTACTTTCCGCATCTAACATTTACTTTATCGCAACTAACTTTTACTTTCCGCATCTAACATTTACTTTATCGCAACTAACTTTTACTTTCCGCATCTAACTTTTACTTTATCGCAACTAACTTTTACTTTCCCGCAACTAACTTATTAAATCATATATTTCATTTAGGCAATAGCGTGGCTCTGCCGGTTGTTCTAAATGAAATATAATGATTTAATTTAACATTTATTTTATGCAGTTATATATTTATATAGTTATATATATAATCATAGGTACCATATATAAAATATCGGTGAATTCGGTATTTTCTATAGTGGGAACTATATTATATTAGGTGTGTGTTTAAATATTTTTATTTTCTTGGAACCATTATTTATGGTGGTTTCCTTTGTTTTACTTTTAGTTAAACAATATTGCATAAACCAAGAATAAATCCTCGAGCCTTGACAAAATTTATAATTTGTAAACTTCGTTCTTGCATTTGGTAATCTATAAATTAATAAATTTAAACTTAAAATAACCTCTCTGTGGATCGATCTCGTACTTACGAAATATATTACTTGCAGACAACCTACACTTGGGTGAATTATAATTTAAGTAGTAGCAAGTTTTTGGCGCCGTTGCCGGGGAGGTATAAATTAAGTTTATATTTGTTAATTATGTTTTATTTATAAGTATTGTGTTTTTTTTTTTTTGAGTATTTGGAGTCGAAAAAAAAGTGGTAGACTTATTCGAGTATCTGAAAATAATTTAAACATGGATGATAATTCAAATAATCAAGATAATGATAACAATAATAACAATAATAATAATAATAATCAAGAACATGATCAATTAAGAACACTTAGGCACCATATGAACCCTATTAGAACTAGTGCCCCATCTTGTTTAGTTTTTCCTCCTGATGCATCTAATTTCAACTTTAAACCTCAAATTATTCAACTTTTACCAAATTTTCATGGCTTAGATTCTGAAAATCCATATTTACATCTAAGAGAATTTGAGGAAGTTTGTAACACTTATAATGATCAAAATTGTAGCATGGATATAGTTCGATTAAAGCTTTTCCCTTTTTCTTTAAAAGATAAAGCTAAAACATGGCTACAAAATTTGAGATCAAGTTCAATAAGATCATGGGAAGAAATGCAACAACAATTTCTCAAAAAGTTTTTTCCTTCCCATAGAACAAACTCTTTTAAAAGACAAATTACTACTTTTTCTCAAAAACAAGGAGAAACATTTTATCAATGTTGGGATAGATATAAAGAATTACTTAATACATGCCCACATCATGGTTTTGAAACATGGAGAATAGTTTCTCACTTTTATGAAGGTCTAATACCTAAAGATAGGCAAATGATAGAATTCATGTGTAATGGAACTTTTGAAGATAAAAACCCAAATGAAGCTATGGAGTATTTGGATTCATTAGCAGAAAATGCTCAAAATTGGGATAATATAGGCACAATAGAACCACCAACAACTAAAATCAATAATTCAACAAATGGGGGTGGTATCTATAATCTTAAAGATGATATAGATATTCAAGCTAAACTTGCATCTTTAGCAAGAAAAATTGAGTCATTAGAAATGAAAAAGAGTGGTCAATTAAAAAGTATTCAAGAAATTGTTTGTCATATATGTGATACACATGATCATGCTACAAAAGATTGTCCAACATTACCTTCATTTAAAGAATGTCTCCATGAACAAGCAAATTATGTTAACAATTATAAAAAACCAATACTAGATCCTTTTTCAACATCATATAATCCTGGATGGAAAAATCATCCTAATTTTAGTTGGAGGAATGATAATAATGCACAACCCTCACAACAATATTTTCAAAATAACCAAAATCATCAAGGTTATATTCCTTATGTTACACCTCCAAGAAAAAACTTTGAAGATGTAATTCATGCATTTATCCAAAAGCAAGAATCTATCAATATTCAAAACAGTCAATCTATGACTGATTTGAAAGAAACTCTTGCAAAATTTGCATCTGCACTTAATATTCATGAAAAAGGAAAATTTCCATCTCAACCTCAACCTAATCCTAAAAATCAAAATCAAGAATTAAAAAATGAAAAAATTGATCAAATAAAATCTGTTATTACCCTTAGAAGTGGTAAAATAGTTAATGATCCATATAGTAATGAAAACAAGGATCATTTAAAATCAAAGAGTAAGGATGATAATCCTGATACTTTTGAGAATGATGATACCTTAAATTCTAAAAATAATATGTTGAATGATAAATCATCTGAAATAGTAAATGAATCAAATAAACCTCCACCATTTCCTCATGCATTAACAAATCATAAAAAACAAAAAAATGATTCTGATATCTATGAAGTTTTTAAACAGGTAAAGATAAATATTCCATTATTAGATGCTATTAAACAAGTACCTTCATATGCAAAATTTTTAAAAGACTTATGTACTGTGAAGAGAAAATTGCATGTGAAGAAGAAAGCATTCTTGGCTGAACAAGTAAGTTCTATTCTTCAAAATAATTCTAGTTTAAAATATAAAGATCCTGGTTGTCCAACAATTTCATGTATTATTGGAGAAAATAAAATTAAAAAAGCTTTGTTAGATTTGGGAGCAAGTGTGAATTTACTTCCTTATTCAGTTTATGAAAAACTTAATTTAGGAGAATTAAAACCCACTTCTATTACTCTCTTACTGGCGGATAGGTCAATCAAAATACCTAGAGGTATTGTAGAAGATGTGTTGGTTCAAGTTGATAAATTCATATATCCTGTAGATTTTATTGTTTTGGATACACAACCAATAGAAGTACATAATGAAATTCCAGTAATATTGGGACGACCATTTCTAGCAACTTCAAATGCTTTAATTAATTGTCAAAATAGAATAATGAAATTGTCTTTTGGAAATATGACTCTAGAACTTAATGTGTTCAATTTATGTAAACAACCAAGTATTAATGAAATTGAAACAATTATGGAAGAAAATATACAAGGAAAAAACTTAAATAAACAATCTGAAGTTTTTTCAATAGAAAGTTTTGAGTCTGAAAATAATTTTAAAAAAGATGATAATACAAAACTTGAATTAAAAGTTTTACCATTCGAATTGAAATATGTATTTCTTGGTGAAAATAAAACATTTCCTGTTGTAATTTCTTCCACTCTTCTACCAAATCAAGAAGAAGATTTAATTAAATTACTTAAGAAATATAAAAATGCAATTGGATGGACTTTGAAAGATATAAAAGGTATAAATCCTTTAATTTGCACACATAAAATTCATTTGGAAGAAAATGCTAAAACATATCAACAACCACAAAGAAGGTTAAATCCACATATGAAAGAAGTTGTTAAGAATGAAGTATTAAAACTATTAGACGCTGGAATTATCTATCCAATCTCAGATAGTAAATGGGTAAGTCCAACACAAGTAGTACCTAAAAAGTCAGGCATCACTGTTATAAAAAATGAAAAGGGAGAGTTATTACAAGCTAGGATTCCATCTAGTTGGCGTATGTGTATTGATTATAGAAAATTAAATGATGCAACTAGAAAAGATCATTTCCCACTACCATTTTTAGATCAAATTCTAGAAAAAGTAGCAGGAAATTCTTATTACTGTTTTCTTGATGGGTATTCGGGGTATTATCAAATACCTATATCATTAGAAGATCAAGAAAAAACTACTTTCACTTGTCCTTTCGGAACTTTTGCATTTAAAAGAATGCCATTTGGTTTATGTAATGCTCCGGCTACTTTTCAAAGATGCATGTTAAGTATTTTCAGTGATATGATTGAAGAATTTGTAGAAGTTTTTATGGATGATATAACTGTTTTTGGAAACTCATTTGAAAATTGTCTTAAAAACCTAGAAGAAGTATTAAAACGATGTGAAGAAAAAAATCTTGTTTTAAATTGGGAAAAATGTCATTATATGGTTAAATCTGGGATTGTGTTAGGTCATGTGATATCTGAAAAAGGAATTGAAGTTGATAAAGCCAAAGTTGATGTTATTGCTAATTTAACATCACCAAAAACGGTCAAAGAAGTTCGATCATTCTTGGGTCATGCTGGTTTTTATAGAAGGTTTATATAAAATTTCAGCATAATATCTAAACCAATTTCGAATCTTTTAACAAAAGATACACAATTTGAATGGACTCAGAAATGTGAAAATGCTTTTAAAAAAATAATTAATCTTTTAATTACATCACCTATTTTACAACCTCCAGATTGGTCTTTACCATTTGAATTAATGTGTGATGCAAATGATTATGCTATAGGAGCTGTGTTAGGACAGAGAAAAGAAGGAAAACCGTTTGCAATCTATTATGCTAGTAGAACCTTAAATAGTGCCCAAATAAATTATTCAACTACTGAAAAAGAATTACTTTCAGTAGTATTTGCATTAGATAAGTTTCGATCTTATTTAATTGGTTCTACTACTATTGTGTAC
>NC_133309.1:18809004-18814016 GCF_012295235.1 Primulina huaijiensis | reverse complement strand
GTTGTGATGCGATTTGGGTCGTGATTGACCGATTGACCAAATCAGCATGCTTTATTCCGTATCAGATGACATACAGGTATGACCAGATGGCTGAGATCTATGTCAGAGAAGTGGTCAGATTGCACGGAGTGCCGAAGTCGATTGTATCAGACCGTGATCCTCGGTTCACTTCGCACTTTTGGCAGAGTTTGCAGCAGGCTCTAGGTACGAAGTTACATCTGAGTACCGCATATCATCCACAGATTGACGGACAGTCAGAGCGGACTATCCAGACATTGGAAGATATGCTGAGAGCCGTAGTGCTTGATTTTAGCACTAGTTGGCAAGATGCATTGCCACTTTGTGAGTTTTCGTACAACAACAGCTATCAGACGAGTATTGAGATGGCACCGTTTGAAGCATTGTACGGCAAGAAATGCAGATCCCCTTTGTATTGGGACGATGTCTCTGAGCTACCTGAGATTGGACCTGATATGATCAGAGATATGACTGAGAAAGTGAAACTGATTCAGAAGAGAATGAAGACTGCTCAAGACAGACAGGCCAAATATGCCAATGCTCGACGGAGACCGTTGGTGTTTGAGGCAGGAGACCGAGTATTCCTGAAGATTTCACCTTTCAGAGGAGTTGTAAGATTTGGCAAGAAAGAGAAGCTGTCTCCACGATATATCGGGCCGTATGAGATTCTCGAGAAGATAGGAGATCGTGCCTATCGACTTGCATTACCGCCTTCTCTATCTGGAATACATGATGTCTTTCATGTATCTATGTTACGGAAATATCTCCCCGATGATTCTCACATTATTCAGCCAGATGAGGCCGAGTTAGATGAAAGTCTGAGTTATGTTGAAAATCTGATTCAAATTATTGATCGTAAAGAAAAGAAACTCAGAACAAAGACTATCCCACTTGTGAAAGTCCAGTGGACTCGTCATGACATTGAAGAAGCTATTTGGGAGACTGAATCAGATATGAGACAGGAATTCCCAGAGTTATTCCACTGATGTGAGTTTATTATTTCAGTATCTGTTATTTCTGATTTGATTGCCTGTGATATGATTGCTTGAGATTTCGAGGACGAAATCATGTCCCAGAGGGGGAGAATTGTAAGGCCCGAGATTACATCGTTTTAATCCAAGATTATATAATTTATGAATTTTGGAATGATTNTGTAAGGCCCGAGATTATATCGTTTTAATCCAAGATTATTTAATTTACGAATTTTGGAATGATGAATTAGATTCCACGGTTTTTGTAATTAATTGGGATTGAAATTGAATTAAAAAGATTGAGTGGGGACCAAATTGCAAATAGTGAAGATTTCAGGAGCTAAAGTGAAATTAGTACTTGAGTGTGACACTTGTCACATCATGCATGCTAATATATATAGATATTCACTTTCCTTCAGCAAGAACCGAGCCCAATTCTCCGAGAAATCCCTTCAACTTTAGTTTTTGTGATTTGTGATTTGTGATTTCGTGTGATCCTTATATCAGAAATTAAATCCGGACACAGTACCATACTCCTCTCGTCGACAGCTACAACTGGACGTAAGTTTTACTGAGCTCTGTTATCATTTGAAAATATGATGTTGTAGGAATTTGATATGATTTATATATGGTGTTCTGGATATGTTAGACATCGTAGAATTGAAGTCAGATCGAAGAACAGACTGATTATGAAATTGTTATGATTTTCTGATTATACCGATTGAAAATGGGACAGATTTGAATTATGAATTGATAATGGATTATATAAGATATGGGTTATGATTTGTAATTAATATCTGGTGATATTGTATTGACGAGAATATTGAGTCTGTGCCGTTATGCCGTTAATTTGAATTGAATTCAGATTGATCAGATTCAGTATTGACTTAAGAATGGAATGTTGATATTATTATTCTCGATATGTCATTTCAGATTTACAGAGACAGTCTTGAATTCAGAACTTCTATTCTTCAGACCGATACTACAAAAAAAAAGGTATCAGTCAATGTCGAACCCGGGAGAATGACTCGAGTCAGATATAACTTGAGTTTCCCTAAACCACATACTTATTGTTATTATATGCGTTGATTTGAATTGATATGCTTGTTCTATTGATTTATAGAAAGCGTGATTAGACGATTGGTCTTGTGACAGAGGTGCCAGACTGTGATAGAGTAGTCATTGGCCCATTACACATTGTCACAGAGGAGTTATTGGCGGAGGTGCCAAGGGCTTTGACGGATAGGTCAAGACACTAGATGTTTGGTTTATATCGATGTTTGATTAGGAGTGGATTTACTTCTATTACTGAGATTCGATGTAGTATGCCAACGTCTGGAAACCGGGATCCCTAGACTAGGAATGAGTCTAGTCTGAGCTGTAGAGTCACGAGTTATTTACAGTTTTATATCGATTTATGTTTTCAGATTTAATACATGTGATTGATATTTGTTTCATGCTTTTATATCGATTATATGATTGCATGTTTTGTTGATTTATACTGGGATGTATTTCTCACCGGAATTATCCGGCTGTTGTCGTGTTTGTATGTGTGCATGGCAACAGGTGGGACAGGATCGGGGTCAGGAAGAAGATGAGAGAGATCGTGATTAGAGTGGAGACTTCGGACTTNCAGTTGAACATTGAGGAATATGTGTCTAAATTCTCTACACTACTGAGATTTGCTCCACATGTGGCCGAGAATGAAGAAGCGGTGGCTGATCAGTTCATCAATGGCTTGAATCCGGAGATATTTACATTGGTGAACACTGGGCGACCAAACAACTTTGCTGACGCCCTGAACAGAGCAAAGGGAGCAGAAGCTGGTCTGATGAGACAGAGAGGAGCTTCATATGTTGCCCCAGCACCGAGACCACAGCAACCCCCTCCCAGATTTGAGAGTGGTAGCAGCAGTGGTGGAAAGAAGGACTATTTGAAAGCCAGAGGAAGACAGTTTAAGAAGTCTGGCAGCAGTTCTTCCAGTTCCAGTGGCTCGAGACAGACTGGTCAGAGCCAAAGTTATACAGGACCTTATTGCAGCACGTGTGGAGGGAGACAATCCACAGAGCAGTGCCGAGGAGTGTTTGGCAGTTGCCGTATTTGCGGACAGCAGGGACATTTTGCTAGAGTATGTCCCCAGAGAGGTTCTCAGGGATCCCAGGGAGCAGAGTCATCTGGATCAATGGCTCAGACAGGGAGACGACCCTCAGCTGTTCATTCTTTCCAGCCAGCACCATCTACCCAGTCACAGCAGAGGCCAGGAGGAAGCCAGACAGTGAGCCAGCCTCCTAGACAGCAGGCCAGGGTGTTCGCTTTGACTGAGGAGCAGGCACAAGACGCACCTGATGACGTTGTTGCAGGTAACTGTTTTATTTCTTGTTATCCTGCATATGTATTGATTGATACTGGTGCATCGCTTACATTTATTTCCGAGAGATTTGTATTGATGCATGCATTGCCTGTTGAGTCCCTATCTACTGTAGTATCTGTCTCTTCTCCTTTGGGGAAAGGTTTGATATCCGTGACTTCGGTTAGATCTTGTGTGCTACAGTATGACGGACATGGGATTGAGCTAGACTGTATTGTACTTGGGTTGTCTGATTTTGACTCTATTATCGGTATTGATATGCTGACCAAGTACAGAGCTACAGTTGATTGTTTCCACAAGATTGTACGATTCAGACCTGAGATTGCTGAGGAATGGAAATTTTACGGTAAGGGTTCTCGAGCCCGAATTCCTTTGATATCTGCTATGAATATGACTCGATTATTGCAGAAAGGAGTGGATGGATTCCTTGTCTATTCAGTCGATTTACTGAAATCGAGTCCATCATTGGCAGATTGGCCAGTGGTTTGCGAGTTTGCTGATGTCTTCCCAGATGAGATTTCTGGTTTGCCTCCGATTCGAGAGATAGACTTCAGCATTGAGTTGATGCTAGGTACAGTTCCGATTTCCAGAGCTCCGTACAGAATGGCACCGATTGAGTTGAAAGAGTTGAAAGAACAGTTGGAGGAGTTACTGGCCAAGGGTTACATCAGACCGAGTGTATCTCCTTGGGGTGCTCCAGTATTATTTGTGAGGAAGAAAGACGGTTCTATGAGACTTTGCATTGACTATCGACAACTGAACAAGGCTACGGTAAAGAATAAATATCCTTTGCCTCGTATTGATGATTTATTTGATCAGTTGCAGGGTTTTTCTGTATATTCCAAGATTGATTTGAGATCTGGATACCATCAGCTGAGAGTCAGGGATTCCGATATCTCAAAGACAGCATTCAGAACCAGGTATGGACATTACGAGTTTATTGTCATGCCGTTTGGTTTGACGAATGCACCGGCTGTATTTATGGGATTAATGAACCGTGTGTTTCAGAAGTATCTCGATGATTTTTGTGATTATATTCATTGATGATATTCTGATTTACTCCAAGAATATGATTGAGCATGCAGAACATTTGAGAACTGTGTTGAAAATTCTGAGAACTGAGAAATTGTATGCTAAACAGTCAAAATGTGTGTTCTGGTTGAGCAGGTAGTATTTCTGGGTCATATCATATCCGGAGATGGTATATCAGTTGATCCCAGCAAGGTAGAGGCTGTGATTTCTTGGCCGAGACCGACATCAGTGCCAGAGATTCGCAGTTTATGGGTTTGGCAGGATATTACCATCGATTTATTAAAGATTTCTCGAGCATTGCCAAACCGATTACTCAGTTAACTCAGAAGAATGCTCCGTTTGTGTGGTCAGAAGACTGTGAGTCCAGTTTTCTGGAATTGAAGAAAAGATTGACCAGTGCACCGATACTGACTATCCCCTCAGGTACTGGTGGATTTGTTGTATATTGTGACGCTTCTCACAGAGGTTTGGGTTGTGTTTTGATGCAGCGAGGCCATGTCATTGCCTATGCTTCGAGACAGTTGAAGCCACATGAAACTCGCTACCCAATTCATGATCTTGAATTGGCGGCCATTGTATTCGCATTGAAGATATGGCGACACTACCTCTACGGTGAGAAATTT
>NC_133309.1:18762234-18808639 GCF_012295235.1 Primulina huaijiensis | reverse complement strand
TGGCTTGATTTGCTGAAAGATTTCGATTGTGAAATCAAGTACTATCCGGGAAAGTCTAATGCAGCAGCTGATGCACTGAGTCGTAAGGTATGTTCTTTATCCTTATCGACAATAGGTGTTTCAAATTTGATAGAAGAATGCTGTTTGTCTGGATTAGCATTTGAAACAGATTGTCAGCCTCTGAGATTGTATGCTATTCAAGTTGAACCAGAGCTGATGTTGAGAATTAAAGCGGCTCAGGAAGTGGATCAGAATGTGCAGAAATCGATTGAGATGGTCAGATCAGGTCATCGATCAGAATATCAGGTATGTGATGATGTACTGTATGTGAATAATCGTATTGTTGTGCCAGATGTTCCAGATTTGAGACATCGGATATTGTCAGAAGCGCACAGCAGTCGATTTAGCATTCATCCTGGTGGCAGAAAGATGTACAATGATTTAAAGGCACAGTTTTGGTGGAAACAGATGAAATCTGATGTCACAGAGTGTGTGCCAAAGTGTCTGAATTGCCAACAGATAAAAGCAGAAAAAAAGAAACCAGGAGGTCTACTGCACAGCTTGTCTATTCCTGAATGGAAATGGGATCACATTTCCATGGATTTTGTGACGCAGTTACCGCGATCCTCCCGAAGTTGTGATGCGATTTGGGTCGTGATTGACCGATTGACCAAATCAGCATGCTTTATTCCGTATCAGAAGACATACAGGTATGACCAGATGGCTGAGATCTATGTCAGAGAAGTGGTCAGATTGCACGGAGTGCCGAAGTCGATTGTATCAGACCGTGATCCTCGGTTCACTTCGCACTTTTGGCAGAGTTTGCAGCAGGCTCTAGGTACGAAGTTACATCTGAGTACCGCATATCATCCACAGATTGACGGACAGTCAGAGTGGACTATCCAGACATTGGAAGATATGCTGAGAGCCGTAGTGCTTGATTTTAGCACTAGTTGGCAAGATGCATTGCCACTTTGTGAGTTTTCGTACAACAACAGCTATCAGACGAGTATTGAGATGGCACCGTTTGAAGCATTGTACGGCAAGAAATGCAGATCCCCTTTGTATTGGGACGATGTCTCTGAGCTACCTGAGATTGGACCTGATATGATCAGAGATATGACTGAGAAAGTGAAACTGATTCAGAAGAGAATGAAGACTGCTCAAGACAGACAGGCCAAATATGCCAATGCTCGACGGAGACCGTTGGTGTTTGAGGCAGGAGACCGAGTATTCCTGAAGATTTCACCTTTCAGAGGAGTTGTAAGATTTGGCAAGAAAGAGAAGCTGTCTCCACGATATATCGGGCCGTATGAGATTCTCGAGAAGATAGGAGATCGTGCCTATCGACTTGCATTACCGCCTTCTCTATCTGGAATACATGATGTCTTTCATGTATCTATGTTACGGAAATATCTCCCCGAGGATTCTCACATTATTCAGCCAGATGAGGCCGAGTTAGATGAAAGTCTGAGTTATGTTGAAAATCCGATTCAAATTATTGATCGTAAAGAAAAGAAACTCAAAACAAAGACTATCCCACTTGTGAAAGTCCAGTGGACTCGTCATGGCATTGAAGAAGCTATTTGGGAGACTGAATCAGATATGAGACAGGAATTCCCAGAGTTATTCCACTGATGTGAGTTTATTATTTCAGTATCTGTTATTTCTGATTTGATTGCCTGTGATATGATTGCTTGAGATTTCGAGGACGAAATCATGTCCCAGAGGGGGAGAATTGTAAGGCCCGAGATTACATCGTTTTAATCCAAGATTATATAATTTATGAATTTTGGAATGATGAATTAGATTCCACGGTTTTTGTAATTAATTAGGATTGAAATTGAATTAAAAATATTGAGCGGGGACCAAATTGCAAATAGTGAAGATTTCAGGGGCTAAAGTGCAATTAGGACTTGAGTGTGACACTTGTCACATCATGCATGCTAATATATATAGATATTCACTTTCCTTCAGCAAGAACCGAGCCCAATTCTCCGAGAAATCCCTTCAACTTTAGTTTTTGTGATTTGTGATTTCGTGTGATCCGTATATCAGAAATTAAATCCGGACACAGTACCATACTCCTCTCGTCGACAGCTACAACTGGACGTAAGTTTTACTGAGTTCTGTTATCATTTGAAAATATGATGTTGTAGGAATTTGATATGATTTATATATGGTGTTCTGGATATGTTAGACATCGTAGAATTGAAGTCAGATCGAAGAACAGACTGATTATGAAGTTGTTATGATTTTCTGATTATACCGATTGAAAATGGGACAGATTTGAATTATGAATTGATTATGGATTATATCAGATATGGGTTATGATTTGTAATTAATATCTGGTGATATTGTATTGACGGGAATATTGAGACTGTGCCGTTATGCCGTTAATTTGAATTGAATTCAGATTGATCAGATTCAGTATTGACTTGAGAATGGAATGTTGATATTATTTTTCTCGATATGTCATTTCAGATTTACAGAGACAGTCTTGAATTCAGAACTTCTATTCTTCAGACCGAGACTACAAAAAGAAAGGTATAAGTCAATGTCTAACCCGGGAGAATGACTCGAATTAGATATAACTTGAGTTTCCCTAAACCACATACTTATTGTTATTATATGCATTGATTTGAATTGATATGCTTGTTCTATTGATTTATAGAAAGCGTGATTAGACGATTGGTCTTGTGACAGAGGTGCCAGACTGTGATAGAGTAGTCACTGGCCCATTGCACATTGTCACTAAGGAGTTATTGGCGGAGGTGCCAAAGGCTTTGACGGATAGGTCAAGACACTAGATGTTTGGTTTATATCGATGTTTGATTAGGAGCGGATTTACTTCTATTACTGAGATTCGATATAGTATGCCAACGTCTGGAAACCGGGATCCTTAGACTAGGAATGAGTCTAGTCTGAGCTGTAGAGTCACGAGTTATTTACAGTTTTATATCGATTTATGTTTTCAGATTTAATACATGTGATTGATATTTGTTTCATGTTTTTATATCGATTATATGATTGCATGTTTTGTTGATTTATACTGGGATGTATTTCTCACCGGAATTATCCGGCTGTTGTCGTGTTTGTATGTGTTCATGGCAACAGGTGGGACAGGATCGGGGTCAGGAAGAAGATGAGAGTGATCGTGATTAGAGTGGAGACTTTGGACTTTGATGTATATAGGGTTTGGAACACTTGACATTTAGTTGTTACACCTTAGTTTGAGTTTAATGTTTGTTGTACAAGACTTGTACTATTATACTGATATGTATAATTAGATTGATTCCATTACGTTCCGCACTATAAAAAAAAAAATTGTAGACCCATATTAATTACATTGATCCAATTATCCCAATGACGATTAAGAAGATGATTAGCGTCCGGATCCCCACAAATAAGATAGTGTGGGGGTGTGATGAAAATTAAAATTAATAATTTATTATATGTTAAAACCTATATTTTAAAATTTAAGTTTCATTAAAATTATAAAATTATGTTATTTTAGTATTGTGTGTTTATATTTAAATATCTTACTAAATATGTTTTATTTTCAGGTTTTCTACGTGTTGGTAAAATAATGATAACTCAACCTAGAAAATTCAAATGGAGGTGATTCAAATATTTTTGAAATCCTTGAGAAATTATCTACAACTTTGCAGAAGACATGATTGCATAAAAAATTGGTTAAGATGATCAAATTGTGAAAATATCAAAAGAATGACAAATTTACTTTCACCATGACCAGCTTATAGTAAAAAAATCATAACTATTTTAATATTTAACCAAATGAGGTGAACCAAGTGGCCAAATTCATCTACAGACAATTCCCCACATGTTTGCTGTTTTGAGCTGAGTCAAATTCGGTGATTAAAGTCATGGAACAAAGCATTGAAAGAAGGGGCATGGAATTGAAGTTGGAGGAGACAATGACTATTATTACTACTACATTGCATTAATAGAATTTTTTACCCTTGCTCTCATTTGGCCTATAAATAGAGGCCTTGTGCTAGCTTAAGAATCATTCTATCTCATTGTAAAATATAGTGTGAGTGTGTATAAAAATTCTAAGTTCCAATATATTTTCCATTTTCCAAATTATGAGTGATGTTCTTAGTGTTGATCAAAAGTAAGTTCATGAAAAGCTAAATCTATTACNATATATTTATATAATTATATCATATATTTCATTTAGACGATAGCGTGGCTCTGCCAGTTGTTCTAAATGAAATATTATGATATCTAACAATCTAACATTTACTTTATCGCAACTAACTTTTACTTTCCGCATCTAACATTTATTTTATCGCAACTAACTTTTACTTTTCGCATCTAACATTTACTTTATGGCAACTAACTTTTACTTTCCGCATCTAACTTTTACTTTATCGCAACTAACTTATTAAATCAAATATTTCATTTAGGCAATAGCGTGTCTCTGCCGGTTGTTCTAAATGAAATATTATGATTTAATTTAACATTTATTTTATGCAGTTATATATTTATATAGTTATATATATAATCATAGGTACCATATATAAAATATCGGTGAATTCGGTATTTTCTATAGTGGGAACTATATTATATTAGGTGTGTGTTTAAATATTTTTATTTTCTTGGAACCATTATTTATGGTGATTTCCTTTGTTTTACTTTTAGTTAAACAATATTGCATAAACCAAGAATAAATCCTCGAGCCTTGACAAAATTTATAATTTGTAAACTTCGTTCTTGCATTTGGTAATCTATAAATTAATAAATTTAAACTTAAAATAACCTCTATGTGGATCGATCTCGTACTTACGAAATATATTACTTGCAGACAACTTACACTTGGGTGAATTATAATTTAAGTAGTAGCATCAGCGCCGCCCAGTACTGTGTTTTTCTCTAGATGGAGCCATCGCCCAATACGAATACGAATACAAGTCACAATCACGATTCGAATTCAACAAACACGAATACGAATATGGATATGAATATGAATATGTTAATATGAATATGAATATATTGATATGTAAATGTTTAAGAAAATGGTTATGTTTAAAGTTTATGCATTATTATAAAAATTTTATTTTAAGTACAAGTAATTTTCACTGTTGTATGTGATATGTATATGTATTACTTTTTATCAAGAATATGATGTGTTGAGTCTTCAGACCCACTAGGTGTGATTGATGTAGGTGATATTGATAATTATGATATTGGAGGTCTTGATTGGTGACTTTGTTGGACCGTCGGTGCATATAACCCGAGGACCAGCGCTTCTACTTTCTGCATTTAAGTTTATGATTTACGTTAAAGATTTTAAGACTATTTATTTATGATTTTTGAGAGATTTTTGAGAGGTTTAGTATGGGCTACACTTTTAAAATTTATTACTTTTTAGGTTTGGTAAAACGTTTGAAGATCTTATGTTTTGAGATATTTCTTTTCATTTTCAAATACTAGTTGGTTGTTTTATTTTTAAATGGCGTAAAAATATATATTTATTTTGTTTAATGGTTCGGCCGAATTATTAGAGTTCTTTTTTTTAAAAAAAATTCTAGTACTTTTTAAGTAAAACAAATAGCAGACGTTTCAGTTGGCATTAGAGCAAAGATCCTGTAAAGGGTTGTGCCAATATCAGCGCCGGAAAGATCAGTCGTCAAGCCTCAATTTGTAAGTTTTACATGCTTTATACGATTTAATATGATATTACTTGCATGCTGACATGAATAATATGTTTACGTTACATGTTTACTAGCTTTTTGAGTATATATGCTTTGCATGCCTAAATTGCTAAATGAATTAGGATATGTCACATTATTAGAAAACATAGATTTAAATGCATGTTGGTTATGTTAGAATTATGAAAACGTTCGGATAAAATTCCTTCTAGACGTGCCCCTATTAATGAGAATCAAGTCGAGAATAGTGTGAACCATCAAGGGAATGCACCATCCCCACCACCTCCTCCAGGGGATGCTGCTACTCGTGCGTTAGAGGGGATGGCTCGTTTCTTCGAGCAACAGTTACAACAGAAACAGTTGCAACAGCAGTTACAGCAGGCACCTAGGCCACAGTATGACATATATGATCAGTTCCGGAGCCTAGGGCCAAAAGAATTTTTTGGCACCACCGATCCCTTTGCTGCTGAGGCTTGGATTCGTGCACTTGAGGTACACTTTCATTATTTGAATATGGGGGATGCTGACCGTGTGAGGTGTGCCACTTACATGTTTAGAGACGATGCTTCTTTATGGTGGGAAGGAGCCGAGCATGTTGTTGATCTTGCTACACTCACTTGGGCTCTATTTAAGGAGATATTCTACGAGAAATATTTCACTGCTGATGTTAGAGGGAGATTGAAGAGGGAATTTATGACTCTCCGACAGAGAGACGCTTCTGTTGCTGAATTTGTGAAGAAATTTGATAGGGGTTGTCACTTTGTACCCCTTATTGCGAGGGATCCTGCAGAGAAGTTGAGGCACTTCATGGATGGACTACGACCTACCATTCGAAATAACGTGATGATGATGCATCCTGTGGATTATGCTACTGCCACTACTTATGCATTCCAGTCTGAGCAAATCTTGAAGGACATTGAGTTTGAGTTACAGCACAAGAGGCAGCAGCATCAGAATAATAATTAACCAAACAAGAAGCAATATACGGGTCTTCTTAGACCTCAAGGGCCTCAAAAGCCCCAAGGTCAAGTCAAGAAACAAGCACCACAAAAGCCACCACCTGCAGCACCAAAACCTTCAGAAGGACAACAATGCAAGAAGTGCAATCGACTACACTATGGACCATGCGTGTGGGGTACTACTAAGTGATTCATATGCAAGGAAGAAGGGCACAAAGCTGCTGATTGCCCAAAGAAAAATGAACCTACTATGGGACGAGCTTATATTATGAATGTAGAAGAAGTTGAAGGAGAGCCAGACACGACTCTTATCATGGGTAACCTAGTCATTTAACATTTTTATATTTCTTATTATTGCATGAAATTTTAAATTGGTTATTAGAATTGAATTGGGATCAAGAATAACCTAGTGAAAATTAGGTTGCATGCTCTACCTTAGTTGGAAATTAAGATATGATTTTAGAAACCATAAAAATGATATTTATTTTTGTACCTTATTTATGCAAAGGATGAATTAATTCCAAATAAAATATTTAGGGACAAGAATTAAAGAAAATAAGAATTTAAGGACCTATTTGAAATTAACCAAAAGATAAGGGGCTTTAACGTAATTACCGAACTCTGAAGGATCAAGATTGTAATTTTTGAAATTTAAAGGACTAAAATATAACTTTTTGAAAAATATAAGGATCAAATTGTAAATATCAAAATTTTTGAGGACTAAAATGCAAATTGTGAAAAATTGAAGGGCTAAAATGTAATTTTTCAAGAAATGCTTAAGTTCAACACGTAATCTCTACATAACTTTGGGAGAATAATGATAGAAATTTCCTTAAGCTTCAACATGAAAAGATTTAAAAGACGTTTTCGCCGCAAGAAGGATTATCATTCAAGGGGTAGCTACCTATGCACTACTAGATTCGGGAGCTACACATTCATTCATATCTGAAACCTTCATCAAAAGAATAAATATTACTCCTCAAGATATGGGTTTGGGTTTCAAAGTTTCTATTCCTTCCAGTGATCTAATGCTCACGTCTAAAATTGTCAAGAATCTGGATCTTCGTTTGTTCAAAGATGTGGTTCGGGCATATCTTATCGTACTTCCTATGCCCGAATTTGATATCATACTCGGTATGGATTGGTTATCAGCGAATGGGGCTTCGATTGATATGCTTCAGTGATCAGTGTCTATTTGACCGCCTAGTGGTAAATCATTTGTCTTTGAGGCGGCGAGAAACAAGCAAATGCCGCACATCATCTCTTGTCTATGTGCGAGGAAACTTATTAAGCATGGATGCCAAGCTTTTCTAGCATGTGTTAATACCACACATGCTCCTATCAGTCAGAAGTTAGAAGATGTTGATATTGTCAGAGATTTTCTTAGCGTCTTTCCCGAGGACGTTTCTGGCATTCCGCCCGATCGTGAAGTGGAATTCTCTATTGAACTAATGTCGGGCACCATTCCTATATTTAAAGCACCTTATCGTCTAACACCTGCCAAAATGAAAGAATTAAAAGATCAAATCCAAGAATTGCTAGACAAGGGTTTTATTCGCCCTAGTTATTATCCATGGGATGCACCAGTATTATTTGTGAAGAAGAAATATGGTAGTATGCGACTTTGCATTGATTATCGAGAGCTGAATATGGTCAGTATCAAGAATAAGTATCCACTACCAAAAATTGAAGATATATTTGATCAGTTACAAGGAGCATCGATATTTTCTAAAATTGATATTCGTTCCGGATAGCATCAATTGAAGGTAAAAGAGTCTGATGTTCAAAAGACAGCGTTTCGTACTAGATATGGGCACTACGAGTTTATGGTCATGCCATTTGGGTTGACCAATGCGCCAACGATCTTCATGGATCTCATAAATCGCATATTTCAGCCGTATCTGGATCAATTTATTATTGTCTTCATTGATGATATATTGATCTATTCGAAGAATAAAGAGGATCATAGTCGTCATTTGAGGACACCACTGCAAGTTCTGCAAGATAGGAAGTTATATTCAAAGTTCAGCAAGTGCGAGTTTTGGCTTGATAGAGTGGCTTTCTTAGTCCATATCATTTCTAGTGATGGCGTTGAATTTGATTCAAGCAAAGTTGAGGCAGTGAAAGAGTGGCCAGTACCAAAAATTGTTACCGAGATTCGCAGTTTTTTTGAACTAGCTGGTTATGATCTCAAGTTTATCCAGGTGTTTTCATCTATAGAGGTACCCATGACCGCCTTGACAAAGAAGAATGCAAAGTTTTTATGGAGACCCGAGTGTCAAGACAGTTTTGACAAGTTGAAGCATGCCTTGATTTCAGCGCATGTGTTATCTATGCCATCGGGGCAAGGAGAGTATGTTCTTTATACCGACGTTTCTAAACTTGGTTTGGGAGCAGTTCTGATGCAAAATGACCAAGTTATAGCTTATGTGTCGAGACAGTTGAAAATTCACGAGAAAAACTACCCTACTCATGATGTTGAGCTAGCAGCAGTAGTTTTTGCATTGAAGATTTGAAGACATTACTTATATAGGGAGAAGTGCAAAATATTCACTGATCATAAAAGTTTGAAATACTTCTTCACCCAAAAAGAATTGAATATGAGATAGGGAAGATGGCTTGAATTAGTAAAGGACTACGACTGTGAGATTAGCTATCATCCGAGAAAAGCTAATGTTGTGGCAAATGCATTGAGTAGAAAAGCAGCAGTTATAACTCATCTATCACTTCAAAGACCGTTGCACTCATCTATCACTTCAAAGACCGTTGCAGTCCGAGATACAATGGTTTGAGCTTACAGTTTATCCTAGGGGCGAGGCCCCTAATCTTGCCACATTATCAGTACAGTCGACTTTGAGATATAGAATTCGTGATAGACAGTCTACTGATGAGCAATTGCAAAAGTGTAGAGCTAGAGATGAAGCCAAGGGCCGGAAGTTATATTATGAGGTGGATGGTATAGTTTGATGTCGAGATCGTTTATGGGTTCCTAGTGATGATGCTTTGAGAGATCTCATTATGAAGAAAGCTCATGACACACCATATTCCATTCATCCAGGGAGCACGAAAATGTACAAGGATTTGCAGTTGTTATATTGGTGGACAGGCATGAAGAGAGACATTCTGAGATTTGTATCTGAGTGTTTGACTTGCCAGCAAGTTAAAGCAGAGCATCAGAGGCCAGCGGAGAAGCTTAAGCCACTTGCTATTCCCGAGTGAAAGTAGGAAAATATTACGATGGACTTTGTTGTGTGATTGCCAAAGACCATTAAGGGATTCAATGCTATATGGGTGATAGTGGATTGTCTTACGAAACCAGCGTATTTTCTACCTATCAAGACGACCTTGACCATGATTCTGTATGCAAAGTTATATATTTGAGAGATAGTTCGTCTGCTTGGGATTCCTGTATCTATTGTTTCTGATAGAGATACGAGATTCACGTCATCTTTTTGGAAGAGTCTGCATGCAGCGATGGGGACCAAGTTATTGTTCAGTATAACATATCATCCTCAAACCGATGGTCAATTCGAAAGAGTTATACAAATTTTGGAAGATCTACTGCGAGCATGTGTTATTGATTTTCAAGGCAGTTGGGAACCAAAATTACCTTTACTGGAGTTCATCTACAATAATAGCTATCAATCATCAATTGGGATGGCTGATTTTGAGGCACTTTATGGAAGAAAATGTAGATCTCCTATTCATTGGGACGAGGTTGGCGAAAGAAGAGAGATTGGTCCGGGTGTGATTGAAGAGACTGCTGAGCTTGTAGTCAAAATTCGTGAGAGAATGAAGACTGCACAAAGCCGACAAAAGAGTTATGCTGACATGAGACGAAGGGACTTAGAGTTTGTAGTGGGAGATCATGTATTTGTGAAAATAGCACCTATGAAAGGTGTTATGCGGTTTGATAAGAAAGGCAAGCTTAGTCCAAGATTTATTGGACAATTCGAGATTTTGGAGAGGGTTGGGGCACTAGCTTATAGAGTGGCATTGCTACCAATGCTTTCTGGAGTTGACAATGTGTTCCATATTTCGATGCTGCGAAAGTACATGTCTAATCCATCACACGTACTATATTATGAACCTCTACAATTGACTCTAAATATGACATATGAAGAAAGACCTGCCAAATCTTGGCAAGGCAGGAAAGAAAACTCCGAAACAAAGTCATTCCAATGGTCAAGGTCAAATGGCTGAATCACTCGGAAGAAGAAGCCACTTGGGAATTCGAGAGGGACTTGAGGAGTCCCTATCCAGAGCTATTCGGTAAGTTCTAATTTCGAGCACGAAAAATTTTATTTAAGGGGGGAGGAATTGTAAGGTCCAAAATTAAAACGATGTAATTCAACTGCATTCAAATATAGAAAATATGAAAAATGGCTAAATAAATTATTTTAATTGCTTAATTGATTATGTGACATGTATGATTATATGTTAATTAGGATTTTATTGTCATTATGGATAAAACTGTATTTTTAAGGATTATTCGAGTTCCGATCGAGGAACGGAGACCGATGGCTGAAAATTGTAAAATGTTATTATTAAATAATTGATTTTAATTATTTAAAATATGGTTGATGTTTTTCATATTTTTGAAAATAAGGTATTTTGAGGTGATTTTATACGACGGGACGTAAATTTTATCGGTGTTGGTTTTTCAACAAAATTACAAACATGTTGGCAATCCGGCTAATAAATTCACAAACTTATTTAAACAAAACTATTTTTAAAATTCTAATTAAGCACTAATGGGCCTAAATTACTTACTCAATAGGCCTAAGCCTAATTAGTTATTAATTAAGTATAAAATATGTTAAACCCTCTCCCTTAACACCTAAACCCCACACCACTTTTCAGAAATCCACACCCAAAATTCTTTCAATATCACACGGCACACACACATAATTTTAAGAGGAAAAATTCGAAAAGCTTCAAGGGTTTCAAGCCAAGCCCCCGTCGTCATCGTTATTCGATTCGTCAACGAATAACCGTGCGTTAAATACGCAAAGACACGCCTAATTTTTTCCTTCAACCATCATCACACCATAATATATTTTTATGCATGTTTTGTATGAAAAACAAGGGACATGTTATTTAAATTTCGTTTTTACATGAACATGGAATTTTTAAAGCTTAGATTTTATTTAGAATTCATGTTTAATATGATCTAAAGGGGCTTCCATGATTAGTACATGATTAAGCATGGTTTAAATGAAATATAGTGCCCTAGGAACACACTAAAAACATTGCAAATTAAGATACAATCAAGCTGGAAACATATGTTGTCATGTGTGTCTTAAGGGCTCACGGTTTTAGGGAGATGGTGACTTGGCTTGGTTTGGCTAGGACCAGGGGTTAGCCAGGGCCTGTTCAGGGTCAAGGAAAGAGTCCTAGCCATGCTAAGACTCGAGTTAAGGGCTGGGGAAGGAGTCCTAGCACCCGTAAAGAGAGTGCTTCGTGCAGATAGTGCGCAGGCTTGCAGGGGTTGGGTGGCTCGGCCAGGGGGCTATGGGCTGGGCTAGGTCGACTCATTAGGGGCCTAGGTGGGTGCACAATAGGCTGGTTCAAGGGCAGGGTCGTTGGCTAGGGTCCTGGGTGCGAGGCAAGAGTCCTATGTCTACTAGGAGTCTCGGCCGAGTGCAGGGGCTAGTTGTGTGCTTTCGGTTTCGAGCTGGGGTTCTGGTCCGTGGGTTCCAAGGGTCCAGGAGGGTGTCCTAAGGGTTTGGTCCAGCATGGCTCGAGGGTGGCTTGACGAAATCGGGACATGGCTCGGGGTCGAAATATATAGGTCAAGCTATGGTTTCTTTTTGGAAATATCGTGAGGGTTATGGTCCCAGTGGGAGGCCGACGATCGTATTTCCTTGGATACGGATACAAATATGTTAACATGTCAATACGTTGGCCAAGGTCCAATTGACCGGTGAGAGTGTTGCTGGTGTCCCCGCAGCCCAGTACTGTGGTTTTCTGTAGATGGATCCATCGCCCCAATACGAATAAGAATACGAGTCACAATCATGATCTGAATTCAACAAACACGAATACGAATATGAATATGAATATATTGATATGAAAATTTTTAAGAAAATGTTTATGTTTAAAGTTTATGCATTATTATGAAAATGTTATTTTAAGTACCAATAATTTTCACTCTTGTATGTGATTTGTATATATATTAGTTGTTATCAAGAATATGATGTGTTGAGTCTTTAGACTCACTAGGTGTGATTGATTCAGGTGAGATTAATAATTATAATATTGTAGGTCTTGATTGGTGACTTTGCTGGAACGTCGGTGCATATAACCCGAGGACTAGCGATTCTACTTTTCGCATTTAAGTTTATGATTTACGTTAAAGATTTTAAGACTATTTATTTATGCTTTTTGAGAGATTTTTGAGAGATTCAGTATGGGTTACACTTTTGAAATTTATTTCTTTTTAGGTTTGGTAAAACGTTTAACGATCTTATGTTTTGAGATATTTCTTTGCATTTTCAAATACTAGTTGGTTGTTTTATTTTTAAATGGCATAAAAATATATTATATATTTTTTTAAGGGTTTGGCCGAATTATTAGAGTTTTTTTTTAAAAAAAAATTTCTAGTACTTTTCAAGCAAAACGAATAGCAGACGTTTCAACATTCTTGGCCACAATATCAGCCAGTAACTGAATCTCTGGCTTTAGTTCTTTGTTTGGATCGGAAACCTTAATTTTTCGTCCATCAGCAGACAACAGTGTCTGCATCTCCTCAATATCAGAACTCTTCACTTCAGAAAAGTGAGATAAGCCATCAGAAGGCAGTTGAAAGATATTGCTGAAGGAGTCTTATTCAATAATCAGAAACATACTATTGACGGTTGTTATGATTTTACCTTCAACAAAAATAAAGCTATTGGCATAAGGATCCTGAATCTCCTTGGGATAAATTTCTTGAGTTGATAACCCAAGAAATTTCTTCAGTCCAGCTGCTTCCAGCTTTAGAAAGACATTTTGAACAGCTTCGTCCTTGACAGATAGGACTGAGTCGAAGTCAATAGCCATTGCATTAAGAATGTATGCAGGTATTTGGCTTGCCATTGCTGAAATTTTTAATATCTGCGAAGAAGAAAAGCTTTCTGTGTTTGATATGATCTGAAAGTTGAAATGCTCTTAAAGAAACTGAATAGAAGCGGCACAATTACTTATGTTGGTGACTGTTCAAATTTTTGGACACATTTCAGTCCAAGATTGATTTGAATAAAACATGTGTACGTGCTGTGATTGTGAATAAGATTCGGTTGGACTACGTGGAGCCACGTTGCCAATCACTATTCAATGAATGACAATAATAAATGCGTAATTTTAATAGTCACATCACTTAATGCAGAATTATTTATCGATAACCAGTCAACCTATATGATAAGATCAGTTAAGTCAATAATTGAGTGATCAGTTAATAACTGAATCAGTTCAGTTGAAGACCAACTGACAATTGTCTTATCAGTTAACAATTTAAAATCGACATTCCCCCATAAATAAATGCATATAATTAAAGAGAGTGAGAGAATCTCATCCTCGATGAAATAATTGCATCTGTTTGACTGATATCTCTTCATCTTATTCTGTTTCTTCAGTTAGAGTCTGTCTATAAATAAGATCAAACTTATCAGATTTAAAATATTTTAGTAGATAATATTAATCAAGCGCAGATGGACAAAGCAAGCAGTTCCAATAAGCCCAATCCTGCAGAAAGGCTTTCATTCGGGGAAGCTTGGAAGAAAGATATCGAAGATTTTGTCTTTGATAAAGTAATGTCCACCTGGACGAAAATTCATGACTTGCAGACTATCCAGAGAGATAAATTAGTTGTCACTGATGAACAGAAGGCAACTGAAATCAAATATAAGCGGCGTCTCTCCGTCATTCATACTTCAGACCTTGTAACTGATGAAGACTTGATACTTAGCAAGGAGTATAGAGTTCTGGACAAAATTGCCTTTACAGAAGATTGTAGGAAAATTTCCGAGGAGATGTCCCCATGGTTATTATCCCTTTTGCTAAATGCAGTAGAAATAGAACTAAACCGTGCAATAGCAGCTAGGTATTATCAATAAAATTTATATTTCGATTCGTTTTTATTTATTGGTTTTACTGCTGTATTTTCTGCAATCTAACTAATACTAACTGAATAATAATTAGTAACAACAGAATATCCACTGACTAACAAGACTAGCTGACATAAAATAATCCAACTAAGATTAAGACAAATCAATTAAACCAAGAATATTACGAAAGTAAGAAAACTTAGTCTCTGGTAATGGTTTGGTGAAGATGTCAGCCGCTTGTTGTTCAGTTGAAATGTACTCCAGCCTGATTGCCTTCTTTAGAGCATGGTCCTTGATGAAGTGATGTTTGACATCAATGTTTTTGGTCCTGGAGTGAAGAACTCTATTATATGTTATCGCAATTGTGCTTGTATTGTCACAAAAGATTGGTGATTCTTCTGCAACGACTCCATAATCTTTCAGTTGTTGTTGAATCCAGAACAGTTAAGCGCAGCAACTTCCAGCAGCTACATATTCTGTTTCAGTTGTAGAAGTTGCTATGGATGTTTGCTTCTTGCTGAACCATGAAATCAGTCTGTCTCCTAGAAACTGACATGATCTATTGGTGCTTTTACGATCAAACTTACATCCTGCATAATCTGCATCTGAATAGCCAACTAAATTGAAAGATGAGTCCTTAGCATACCATAAGCCCACATTTTGTGTGCCTTTAAAATATTTCAATATGCGTTTGGCAGCTGAAAAATACAATTGCCTAGGATATGCCTGAAATCTAGCACAAATGCAAACGAAAAATACAATATCAGGACAACTAGCAGTTAGGTATAATAAAGAACCTATTAAAAATTTGTAGAGTGCTGTCTTAACTGATATTCTCCATTTATCTTTATCTAATTTAATTGATGAGCTCATGGAAGTATTTGCAGCTAAAGATGTCTCCATGCCAAATTTTTTAAGCAGTTCATTCGTGTATTTTGTCTGACTGATAAAAGTACCAGTTTCTAGTTGCTTCACTTGCAGACCAAGAAAGTACGTCAATTCACTCATCATACTCATCTCAAATTTTTCCTGCATTAAATTGACAAATTTCTCACATAATTTCTTATTCTCTGGGCAGTATTCTCATTACCTTTAAGGCAATTTCACAATTACAGTAAGTTTTACCTAAAGCAGGAATTTCAATAACAATACTATTGAACCATTCATCAATCTCTTTCAGGGTTTCCCCTAGTTTCATTTTTGCATTGTCAAATTTTTGGATGGAAACGTTGAGCTTGTTATGTTTGGTTTCGGTAATCTCCTCGCACAATTGAGTCAGCTTCACCCAGTCCTCTTTGGCGGTTGTGCATGTCTTTATTTTATTGAACATGTTCTTGTCCAATGTCATGTACAGAATGTATTTGGACACATTGTCAAGATTGGCCTTCTTCTTATCCTCGGTGGTCCATTCTGATATATGTTTTTCTACCATCTGAGATAATTCTTCTATTATAGCAATAATTGTATAGTCTTTGAGGATCTTAATGGGACCGTAAATATTGAGATACCACATGCCATCATCTCGTGTAGATAAACATGCATGCATGTGAAATTTCAAATTATCATAATCTTCTTTTGAGAACATAGGAATTTTGTTGAAAGAATCTATCTGAGATATATCACAGATCGAGAAAAACCCCCTACCACTTGTTAGGATCATGGATGTGTTTCAAGGATGTGAATAAACACTTTAAAAATTTCTTTTAAACATTGACAAATGATGCGACCGATCTTGATGGGGTTAACTATACAAGACCTGATTTTTTTCAACTCTTAAAAACAGTCGGACCATAAATAGTGCGGAAAATGTTCCGAGAATTCTTATGATACTTTTATACTCAAATATAAAATGGCAACATGATAAATAAGTGCAGTAAATGAAATGATATAAGGATTTTTATGGATATTAGGAGACTTAAGCTCCAACGTCATCTCTTCTTCCACTTAATATAGATTTTACTAGAAGACTTTGGTTTTACGGCTCTTTGTAACAACATGCTTCAACCTTAGGACTTATCCACTACCTAAGTTGAAACTCCTATTTAACTTTCACCAACGGTTGAGACAACAAGTTTCATAACCAATAAAACACAAATATATAGAAAAAATGAATCCTCAAATTCAAATTTTTGAGCAACTCATAAATTGATCTTGATAGAAATAGTGGAGTAGTTGACATACGTTCTAAATGATCCATGATGATCTGATAAATGTTTTTTGAAGCGAGCTTGAAAATCGTGTTGCATGATAAGGATCCTTTCTATGAGTGTGAAAGGTGCCTAGAAATCTTTCATAGAATGCAAGCTTGAAAAAAATAAAGTTGTTTCGAATGTATGTCAAAAATCGTGTTGCATGATAAGGATCCTTTCTTATCATCTTCTATTTATATTTCTATTTGCATTTGTCTGTTTTAATGTTCGATTGTAGCTTATTAATACAAAATCATTATTGTCACAATCCTTTCTATGTTCATACCACACTTCTATAAATGAACAATCTGGCATTTATCAAATGTGGAAAGAAACGGCCGTTGATAGCAAAAAGTAATTGTCTCCGAGTTGTGTCATTTTAGGAAAACATTATAATCTTATTAATGTCTTATTGTAGTGCATGATTACTCCAACAAATTTTCTCATAAATTAGGTAGGATTATTGTAAGATGTGTATCTTAAATATGAAGATATCTTACTCAACTGATTTCAAATATGCTTCGATAAATTGAACGGTTGTGTGGTCATATGCCACAGACTTATAAGCTCGAGCAATTGAATAGATCATACATGCTGTTAAGGCTTAAACCAGTTAAATAGCTTTACATCTTGAGACCGGTTGAATGACTTCTTCTAAATCTTCAATAGAACGGTCGAGTGCCTATAATACATGGAAAAGTAGCTTGATCTAGTACAATAAGTCATTGTTTATTATCATCAAAACTAAGAAATCTAACACAATTCAATACACTGCATTTCATTAGTAGCATCCATCATAAAATGTACATCGTTGTCATCATCAATTTGAAGATGCACTTTTACACAATGTGATAAGAGTATTTTGCCTCCAACGGGGTTATACTATATTGTACGGTATGATATCCTAAAATAACATTACCACATACATATAAAAGTACCGACACACTATCCATTCCTACATAAAATTAAAACATGTCATGCTAATTTTTTATATATACTAAAATAACAAAAACAATAATAATAGATATAAATAAAACAAATCGTAATTCTTATTTTTTAATTTATAAGTTAATAAAAATAATAAAAAAATAATAATTATTATAGTAATAATTTTGACAATAGTACGTAAAATAAATAATTATAATAATTTTTTAAAAACTACTTGCATAATATAATAATAATATCAATACCACAAACAATAATAATAATAACAAAACCACAAACAATAATAATAATAACTCAATTTCTAAATAACCAAAGATTTTCAGTTATTATAATAATACATTCAAATATAATTAACAAACACATCGCAAATATTATAGAACTAAGCACTCAAATGCTATGAGATGAGAGAAAGAACTCGATGAATTGATGATTTCTAAATAATGGGAGGGAGCTCTAAATAGAGCTCCTCGTCCGAGTGAAAAACACATATAAAAAACGTATCTTATGTCTGAACATTTCTTCTATCTTTCTTTTTTTTTAACAAAGCCACCTACCACCTAATTTCTTGTATGCCACCAAACATTCTTCTGCCGACATTTTTCCCACTACAAGATTTTAATTCAGAATCAAACACATCTCCACACATCATTTCAATCTTGTCATTTCCTGCTGCTTACATTTCTGCTAGGCCACTTTAGGACTACACCACTCAAACTTGTCAATGTTCATTAGCTTGGTAAGAATATCAGCTATATTATCCTTTATATGGATCTTCTGTATATCTACAATTCCTTCTTCTACTACTTCTCGAACAAAGTGAAATTGAACTCCAATGTGTTTAGTACTGGAATGAAAGGCTGGATTCCTTGCGATGTGCAAGCCGCTCTGACTGTCACAAAACAAAGGAACCTTATCTTGTTTGTACCAGATCTCCGCTAATAACATTTTTGAAACGTCTGCTATTCTTATTGCTTAAAAAGCACTAGAATTTTTTTTTAAACCATACTATTTCGGCCGAATTACTTGCATACATATATAAAATATTTTTGCACCATTTTAAAAATAATTCAACCAACTAGTATTGAAAATCAAATGAAATAGTCTAAAATATTAAATCGTCAAATGTTTTACCAAACCTAAAAAACAATAAATTTGAAAAGTATAGCACATACTAAACCTCTTAAAAATCTATAAAAAACTTAAAATAAATAATCGTAAAAATCTTTAACATAATCATAAATGTAAATCATAAGTGCTGAAAAATAGAAGCTATGGTCTTCGGGTGACGTGCACCTTAAGTCCAGTCAGGTCAACCATCAATACCTTCATCAAACTCACCTGCATCCATCACACCTAGTGAGTCTAAAGACTCAACACACCATAATCTTTATAACTAATAATACGTATAAAATCACAAGCAACAGTGAAAATACTTTTACGTAAAAATAATATTTTCTTGACTTGCATAACACAAACCTCAACCTTTTTCCTTTACCTCATTCATGACATGTATCCTTTCATCATGATCATAAACACTTTTTCTTTTTTATTGAATTCATATCGTTAATTGTGATTTTCCTCATCCTCAAAAGTCGATGGATCCATCTACATGTAACCACAGTAATGGACGGCGGGGACATCAGCGACACTCTCTCTTCAACTGAGCCTTGGTCTTTCTTCATCGAATGGAAATATGATCGTCGAGCTCCCTCTGGGGGCTTTCTCCCATAAATGGGCTCCCTCTGGGGCCTTTTCCCTCACGATATCCCCACTCTTATCCTCATATCCTCAATAGTCACAATTACTTCACTTCTTTCAACATTTTACATTTTCATCGCTTTATAAAATTCATGCATTTAATATCCTTTTTTTAAAAAAAAACAAGCATGCAACATATCCTTTTAACTTTATCGTTTCATCATAAATTTCATAATTGAATCATAAAATTCCATAAACCTTTAACATAACCCTTTTAGCATATCAAAATCCTTAAACATTTAAAATAATCATAATAGCATATAAAACAGCATTCAGAGCACTACCATGACGTTTACTAATTTTCCGGTGTAAAATTATCGTTTTAACCCTAGACGTAAAATTTCACGTTTTTGACTTTTTCTTAATTTCCATGACTCTAACATGTCCCAGATAATTTTTTAAGCCAAATTAATTTTTTCAAAATTTTATTTAACTTAAATATTAGACTTTTTAATTAATATTTAATTATTCGATTTTTAGGCGTTTTAATCCTGAATAATTTTAAACTTTAATATAAAATTCATAAATTTAAAACTTAGACTTTTTATATTATTGTATCCCTCGTGAACCACGACTCGACCGCCGTGAGCTGTGTTTCGAATTAATTTCCCAAAACAAAACCCTAAGTCACTACAAGAAAAATTAGCTTTAACAACACATCTACGACAACGGTTTTTATTAAAACCGTTGTCTTTTTACCTTTAACAACGGTTTTAATAAAAACCGTTGTCGTAGCCTAAAAAAATCCGCTCAAAGACAACAGTTTCTTTAAAACCGTTGTCTTTGATATATCTACGACAACTGTTTTTAAAAACCGTTGTTTATGAGCGTTTTATTTTTGACTACGAACCGTTGTCTATGAGCGTTTTTTTTTTGAGCTACGACAACGGTTTTAAAACTGTTGTCTATTGGCGTTTTTTTTTTGAGCTACGACAACAGTTTATAAAAAACCATTGTGTTTCAACTGGTTTTGCGACCGGTTAAGTTAAATCTGTCGCTAAATTAGCGACGGTTATACTATACCGTCCTTAATTTTAATTTTGCGACAGTTAATGTATAACCGTCGCAAAATTTAGCGACGGTTTAAAGTAAAACCGTCGCCAATGTAAAGATAGCGACGGTTTTACAATAACTGTCGCTAAATTTAGCGACGATGGCTTTTAACCGTCGCTACTTTTAGCGACAGTTTTGGTAATACCGTCGCTGATCTTAAATCAGCGACGGTTTATACCTAACAGTCGCTATATTTAGCGACGGTTCTTGTAAAAGTGTCGCAAATTTAAATCGGCGACAGTTAGAAAATTAACCGTCGCAATTTGCGACGGTTAAAGTCAAAACTGTCGCAAACTGTCTATAAATATCCCAAGCCTCGGTCCATTTTCTACCATACCACTTCACAACACTTAAAATTTTTCTCCCTTACACAATTTTAGTTTCGATTTTCTCTTTAAAATTTAAAAAATTTTTAAAATAAAAAATATAGTATTTTCGACGATAAATCAAAAATATAGTTTGCATATTAGATTGTAAGTTTTTTTTTATTTATTAAAATATTAAAAGTGAAATTTTTTTTTATTTTACTGCATAAATTAGCGACGGAAATAATACAAAACCGTCACTAAAATTAGCGACGAAGTTTATAAAACACTGTCGCTAAATGTAGCGACGGTGTATGAAGCCGTCGCTATTTAGCGACAGTTTAATTACGACCGTCGCTAATTTCAGCGACGGTTAACGATGATGTTCGTCGCTATTTAACCGTCGCAAATTGTAACTACCACAACACTCTCCCATCGTTGTATTTTAACGAATTCTTTAACCACAGGACCTTTAACAACGGTTTTACATACCTACGACAACGGTTTTTCACCCTCGTGTTCAGACGTCTACGACAACGGTTTTTCACCGTTGTCTTTGAGCACACCTTTTAACCACAGGGCTTCTAACAACGGTTTTAAAAGGCCTACGACAACGGGATTTTCCCGTTGTCGTAGGCCTTTTTTCTTGTAGTGAGTCCACGCCCTATGCCATACCCGAGCCACCTACACGTTTCCCTTGAGCCAAGCTCGAGCCATTCTGGACCAATTTCGAGCCACACTTCTCATAGACCCCACTGGACCCTTAGACCCAACCCACTTGACCCCTAGCTCGAAACCGTAGACACACTCCCAAGCACAAGCAGCGGCCGAGAGTCCTCAAGTGCATGGACTCCACTTTCGTGTGCCTAGGACCTGACCAACGAGCCCAGCCCCTGAACCAGCCTCCTAAGGACCCTAACCCATTGACCTAGTCCCCTTAGTACCTTGCGCGGCTGCTGTCATGAAGCGCACATGCCCTGCCCGATTGGGTTGGCTATGACTCCTTCCCAGCCCTGGTGGTCGAGTCCTAGCATGGCTAGGACTCCTTCCCTGACCCCTCAAATCAATCTAGACTCCCTTGGTCCTAGCCGTGCCCAGCCATGCCTCCAAAAGAACTCAACCCGAGCCCTTCTTTTGTGCCCAGTCGCGGATGGTTCCAGCTTGGTTCATTTCTTGTTGCAGCGTTTGTGCGTGTGTTCTAGAGCCTTAACACTTGTATAAAACACCCCTGATCATGTCCTAATCATGGCAGCCTCAAGAATGATATTAAAACATGAATTTAGAACATATAGTCATAAGTTTTTCACATGTATATGCAATATTTCGAAATAATCATAAGAACCTCATGCTTTTCATACAAACGTGGTTTAAAACGATAGTACGATGTGATAGACGAGAAAAGAGATGTATGACGTGCCTTTGCATTTTAAACGCACGATTATACGTTCACGATAAAGAACGACGACGAGGAGGGCCTAGTCTTGAATTCCCTTGAAAGCTTTCGAATTTTCTCTACCAAATATTGTGTGTGTGTGTCGTGAATTTCTTGGAGAGGGTTTGGGAGAGAATTCTGAAAGTGGCGTGTGTTTAACAAGAGTGGGGGAAGGGTTATGGTAGGTTATGGGGTTTAATTGCACATTAAATACTTAATTATTCTAGTAACAAGGCTTAGGCTCATTAAGAGGTTTAATTAGGCCCATTAGTCTTTAATTAAATTATAAAAGTTATTTTGTTTAAATAAATTTGGAGAATTTATTAGCCAGGTTGCCAAAACGTTCGAGTTTTTGTTAATAAACAAATACAGATAAAATTTACGTCCCGGCGTATAAAATCACCTCAAAACCCCTTATTTTCAAAAATAATAAAAAGCATAAATCATATTTTAAATAATTAAAAACATTTATTTAATAGAAACATTTTTCATTTTTCAGCCCTCGGTCTCCGTTCCTCGATCGCAACTTGAATAACCCTTAAAAATACATTTTAATGCATGTATGTAGAAAAACTACTAAAACATCATGTAAACATGTCACCTAATCAATTAGCAATTTAAATCATTTAATTACTCATTTTTTCTATTTCCTAGATTGGCATGCATTTGGATTACGTCGTCTTAATTTTGGACCTTACAATTTTAATCCATATTTTCTCCTTTAAAGCTTGAGTAACTACCATATATTCTGACTCCGTTGTAGATAACGTCACAATTGTTTGCAGTTTTGAAACACAACTGAATGCTCCCCCTACAAGTGTTACGAAATAACATGAAGTATATTTTCTGTTATAAGGATCATATGCATAATCTGAATCGTCATAGCCCCTGAGTATGAAATTCGATCCTCCATAACATAATGCAGCATTTGAGGTACCCTTAATATATTTAAGGATCCTCTTAATCATGTTCCAATGCTCTCGTTCAGGATTCGCCATATACCGACCAACTGCTTCCACTACTTGAACAATGTATGGTCTTGTACATATCATATCAAACATCAAACTTCTCACTGCTGATGCATATGATACTCGAGACATATCCATCATCTATGCAACACTGCTAGGACACATTTCAGAGAATAACTTGAAATTAACAGGAAGAGGTCGAGATTGGTTTACTATCTTGCATGTTGAAGTGTTGCAAGACCTTCTTCAAATAATTTTTCTGGGAAATCCAAACCTTTCTGTAACTTATGTTCGGTGAATTTACATCCCTAGAATCTTTTTTGCTGACCCAAGTCCTTCATATCAAATTCCCTAGCCAATTGTGCCTTCAATCCTTGGACATGATCTTCGTTGGGGTCTGCTACCAACATGAAGTCCACATACAATAACAAAATGATATAATCATCACTAGAACTCTTGAAATATGTAAAAAATGGTTTTCACTCAATATGTTGTATCCAAATCTCATGACATATGAATCAAATCTCTTGTACCAACAAATAGGAACCTATTTGAGACTGTACAGAGATTTGTTCAACCTGCAAACCAAGTTCTCTTTTCCTTTTTTCGCAAAACCTTCTGGCTGTAGCATATAGAATTCTTCTTTAAATCTCCATGAAGAAATGTCGTTTTTCACATTTAGTTGTTCTAGATGTGGGTCAAATACCCACACAATTTAAACGCTACTCTGACTGTTGTAAGCCGAGCCACATGAGAAAATATCTCATTGAATTAAATGCCTTCTTCCTGAGTATATCCTTTAACCACCAATGTAGCACGATACCGTTCCACTTGATTATTGCCATCATGCTTGATTTTATAGACCTATATGTTACCACTGGCTTTCCTCTCTCGTGGTAGTGTAACAAGATCCCAAGTTTATTCTTGTCTAATGTGTAACATCCCTAAAATTTGAAGGTCCATGTGAACCACATGCATGAAAGTTATCAAATCTCTTATGTATTTTAATGAATTTATTTTAATTGCATTAATTAAATGTGATAGGCATGTTTACATGTTTAAAATATGATTTACTATTAGAATGCATAAAACTATGTTTTAAAGGTGATTCGAGACTCGATGGAGACCGTGAACCATATAAGAGAAAATATTTTTATTAAATTATTATTTTTAATTATTTAATGTATGGCATATTTTAATAGGTATGTTCGAAAATGAGGTATTTTGAGGTATTTTTACGCTCCGAGTCGTATTTTAAACCGACAATCAATTTTTGATGAAAATATAGATTTTATGGAGGCTCGGTTATTATTTTTGAAAAGCAACCTAAACAAAATATTTTAATTACCATCTAATGGGCTTAATGGGCCTATTATACAATGTTAATGGGCCTAAACCTTGTTTATTGTTATTTATATTAAAACTAACCCAAAAACCCTATCTCACGCACATAAAACACACGCCCCTCACCCTAGAAAGACATAAGAACTCTCCGTCAGCAACACAACCTCACACACACACCATATTGGGAGAGCAACTCACGTGAATTTGAAAGAGAATTCAGCAAGCTTCTTCCCCCGCCTCTCCGCCAACGTTCTTCGCATCGCAAGTAGTTTTTCATGCGTAATAAATGCAAAGACAAGTCTTAATCTACCTTCACTCATATTTCACACCATATTATATGTTTTGACACATAATTGCATGAAAAACATGATAGACTTTGTATATTGTCGTTTTTATGGCATAAACATGACAAAAATAGAGTTTTCATCTTTTAAAATTCTTGCATTCACTAAGGGGCTGCCATGTTAGGGGCACGAAAAGAGATGGATTCCAGAGGGTTTAGGAGCCTAGACAAGGTTGCATAAGGGCTGGACATGGAGGGTAACAAAGGTGAACGAGAAATTGGGTTAAAGGAGGTTAGGGTTTTGGACAAGGTTCACCAGAGAGGCACGGCTCTTAGCTGCCGTTAGGGCATGACTAGGAGACCTAAGGGGGCTGTATGACGGTCCTACGGTGGCTGCACGAGGGATGGTTCGAAGGCAAGGGGGTTGGGACGTAAGGCTTGGGCGCGCTTGGCTAGGGGCGATCGGCTTTGAGGGCTGCGACTTCTAGGCATGTTAAATTTTGTCCAGTAGGGTCTCTAGGTTTCTATTATGGTCCTAGGAAGGGTTCATAGGGGCGTTTTTGTTGGTTGAGTGCTAGGGACAAAAAGGTGCATGGAAAGTTAAGCTAGGTTTTCGAGATAATAGGTGCAGATATTCCAGCAAGGTTCTAGGCTTGTGCAATGGTTATAATTTGCTTGATTTGTGTTGTATATGGTATGGTTAGGTTTTAATAAGCTATGGTTCAAATTTGGTAAGGTTTAGTTAAGATTTGGGTAAATACGGGTTAAAACTGAGGCGTAGGGTTAAGCTTTAAAACGAATTGAGAAATTAGTCGAGGAGCTTAAGTTTACGTCTAAGAAATATTTATAGATGTATTTTAAGATGATATGTTAAGTTTGGATGGATTTGGGTCCTCAAATCTTTTTCGCTGTTCTCCACATCTTTATCTTACTGAACGTGATTCTATCATGTGTCTTGTACATAATATCTTTTGCCACATTATCCAAATTGACTTTCTTTTTATCTTTAGTTGTCCATTCTTCACGTGGTTTCTCGATGCGATGAGGAGCACCATCAATTATGACAACTGTTGTATTTGTCTTTAATATCTGAATTGGTCCGTTAATTATGACGTACCATATGTCATCGTCTTGTGTAGCTAGATAACCTGCATTCTAATCTTCAAGTTGTCAAAGTCTTCTTTGGAAAACATTGGGATTTTATTGAAAGAAGACATGATAATCAGTTTTGTAGATATGAAATATTCAGAAATAAGATTCAACTGCTCTGATACCACTTGTTAGGATCGGTTGGGAGTGAAAGAGTGTTTAGAAGGGGGGAGGGTTGAATAAACACTTTACAATTTTCACAACTTTTTCGATTTATGAATCAGTTTAGTGATAAACTGAATTCGCGAATCTTATTGTCAATGTCAATCAGTTAACTTGATAAAGGTGCGGAAATAACTGAAAGATAGATAGAATAAAACTGATAAGAAAAGGACACAAGATTTATGGATGTTCGGAGATTTCAAATACTCCTACGTCACCCTTTCTATCTCAAAGTTAAGATATTCACCAAAAAACTTTGATCTATATAAAGAATTGTACAAACCCACTTCAGTTTGTACTTAACACTGTCAAGACTGAAACTCTTAGTAACAATACAATTTTTCAGTAACGAACTGATATGTAATTTTCTTAGCACAACTGATCTTTTTAAAAGATCGAATAATTTAACAATAAGTGTTTGTGCTTTTAGCTCAATGTATATAGCCTGAAAGCTGAGAATAATAATCGTGAGCTTTTGAGAATTTGTTTGCAAACTTTTTAACTCAGTAACTGGATCAATCTGCTTCAGCTGATCTTCCTTGGCTATTTATAGGCTTTGCTTCCAACGGTAACAATGAATGCATTTTGAATCTTTATATCTGTTGTATAGCCACGTCAACATTCTTCTGACATTCGTACACTGTAGCTTTTCTGAAATGCGGTGTTCCCTATTACGCGTTGCAGTCTGCTCTTGTACTATCTGTCGGTTGATAACTACATTCCTTAACTGAAGACGTGTCTTGCTGATTCAGCAGTTGCATAGCCGATAGGATTAACTGATTGCTGTTAACTGATCAGTCTCAACTGATCGTTCATTTAATTACTTAGATCAATTAGCTCTGCATAGTTCAGTTGCCTTTATATACGCATTATCCTTCAGTTCGTGTAACTATCAGTTTTCGGATCTTCAGTTCAGTTACTTTCAGTTCTCTTGATCAGTTGTTTAATCTTTTCACGCTTAATTTGTCAAACTCCGAAATAAAGAATCAACACAAAGCATGTCATGTTCTCTTTAATTATATTAATTAATTATTACTACTTTTCATTGACTGTTATTAAAGTAGCAAGGTTGTTATGAGCATATTTTAACAAAAAACAACAATTAACCGTATTTTTCATAAAACTGAGTCCTGATTCTATATTTATTTTTATAATTTTAAAAATTAAGTTCAATATTACAAAAATATTAGTAAAATATTCCTCAACTTTTTTGTTACATCGTTGCCTAATTGGAATTCTAGTCCTCTGTGTTGTCAAAATAAAGCGTTAGTCATGTTTCTTTCAATTTTTGAAAATTTTACTTCTTCTTTTTTTTTTTTAATGGGAATGGCGGTCTTATTATACATGTGAAGATGTTGTAGTTAGGTTAATTAGCGTCACATTGAAAATATCCAAAATTTCAAATAAATTAAAAGAGAAAAAAATATACTAAGATTGAAATTTAAAAATATAAATAAAAGATCGAAATATCAAAGATATTGATCAATCATCTAATTGATGTGACACGAAAATTACACTATTTGGAATAACTATATTTCATCATCCGATTACATTTTCCACCATTAGATGAGACGAAATTAGGGGTGCATAAGAGCCGAGTTTAGCTTAAATATCATGCTACTCGAGCTCGACCCGATTCAAATTTTGTAAGATCGAATTCGATCGAATATTCATTTTCAAGCTTGACCTCGACTCGTGACAATATTAAATATAAATAATTAAAACTCGAATTCAATTAGAATGAAGAGTCGAGCTATTCGAGCTTGATCAAATAAAGTTCAAGTTTTACCAAGTCGCTCACAAGATACTAACGAGGATATTAACCCGCCTAGTAAAAAATATGGCTCATCCATATGAGGGTAGGAATCACATCAGATGTGGTCGCCTGCTATAGCATATAGAGAGAGGGAAACTTTATGTTTAGCACCTGAAATTTAACTCCATGTGCAGTTATAGTCATTGATGTACATGCATCAAAATAACAATCAGATTTTGATCGACACAGACTAGGCATAGATATTTTCAACGAATCTCACCAAATTTGCTAGAGGAGCACTAGTAATTTTATTCATAAATAAAATTATAACTTTAATTTAAGTATATTTTTTTAGGGTAGGTATTTCATAAGACGGTCTCACGGATCTTTATTCGTGCGACGGATCAATCATGTCCATATTTACAATAAAAATTAATATAGTTGATATAAAAAGTAATACTTTTTCGTGGATGACTCATATAGAATATCTGTTTCACAAAATTGACCCGTGAGACCGTCTCACATTAGTTTTTGTGATTTTTTTAATAGTTATGGTTAATTTTGGACAAGTATTTTAAAATGTATTTAGTGTTTTATAAAGGAAAAAAACTTAAAAGTATATTTTTAGATAAGATTTTTGTAAATCATTTTTGAAAATATTTTTTAAATTTTTTTATCCAAATATAGTTTTAAAAATATTTTTAGAATAAAAAATGGAGGTTGAACGAGAATTAAAAGGTATTTATAGAATGTTTGTCCAACAACTTTTTAATTATTTTGAACTATAAAATTGTTTTTTAAAAATAGTTGCATAGACACATTTTAAACTTTAAAAACGATTTTATATAATAGTTTTTCAAATACATGTTTATTTTTTTTAAAAAAATCTAAAACATTTTATATAAAAAATTTAATTTAAAAATACTTATCCTAACGAAATTTCTCGTGCTTTCAAAATTTTGACCACACATATAACATGTAAAAATCTAAATGAACTCACTCATAGAGATCTAGAATAGTAGAAAATCATGCGCAAATAGGTATCAATTCGGGTTGGGTGGGTTGGTTGGGTTGGGTCGGGTTGAGCAATAATACTATTCAAAAATTGCTCAACCCGAACTCGAGCAAACCCGAAAACATTCAACCCGAATCTGAACTCGAATCAACCCCTATAACCCGATTTTGAATTTTTTTAATTTTTAAAAAAAATTAAATAAAATTCAAAAAAAATTAATATTTTAATTTAAACACATAATAAAAAAATTTCTCTCATATATATGATTTAAATTTGAAAGTATAATTGTAGAAAAATAAAGTATATTTTTTAAATCAAATAAAAAATTATTTAAAAAATAAAAATGTTCAAAATAAATATTAAATTATGAAAATTTATGATATAAATATACAATAAATATTTTTTGAGACATACCATATATAAAAATGTTGGCAATATTTATTAATTATAATTTTTTAAAAAAAAATTAACATTTTCGAGTCAGGTTGACCGGAACCCAACCCAACCCGATCATTTTTTGGGTCAGCTATCGGGTCCAACCCGATCTGACCCGAACCCGAAAATCTCAAACCAAACCTGATTTTTTTTTGGATTGAACCGTGTCGGGTTGATGGATCGTGTCTGATTTTGACACCCCTATGGGCAAACCAACTACATTTTACATTGTGATTTATTTATGTAACGCTCTCACCCGTTTTCATAAAATAGCAGCGGAAATTTAAAATTTTCTTTGAAGGGAGGAAGGATTTAAAATACATTACAATATATAAACAAAAGTTAATACATAATCAATCAAATAAGGCAACAAAATACAAAACATCATTTTTGTGATCATGTCAAAATACTTGCAAAATAGTCTTCTTCCTTCCCTCTCTTATGCATATGACCCCGGCTCCAATCAACGTCCCGGCCCGTCACTTTTATCTGCATCACATGAATAACTGAAATGAGTATGAAACTCAGCAAGTGGAACTCTTACATAGCAATGTACATATACCATACTCTGTAAAACATGGCTTTAAAAACATTAAATACCATCAATTCTGAAATATGAATATCATAGAATGAATAATAATAACGATGGTATTTCTCTTTTCTCTGTTGGATTGATATCTATATAGTATCTCTGTCTCTGTGCCTCTATCCCATCGATATGAATCGATAACTCTGAGGGATATAAGCCTGTGGTCGTTGATCAACTTATTGCATGCAATCTCTGGCTATGTATCTATCAATCCAATAAAACATTTGAATTCTCTCTTTGGCATTAAAACAAACACTTTGAAGACTATCTTTTCTCTTGTATTCCCTTTGACATGGTTGAGACATAAAATGCCTCTAATATACAACAAGGTGTATTAATACATAGCANCATAAAACCAACACAATCACAATCTCCATAATTTCCCCCAACATCAAAATCCAACAATAACTAAACCATAAGCTTACCTTAGCTCCTTGAACCCAAAATGAACTTGATCTCACTTCAAAATTCCAACAAGAAGCTTGAATCAAAGGAACAATTGAAGGAAATAAGAACCCTAGCTCTTCCTTGGAGTGAAGAATCGAGAAGTGAGGAGAGAAATGAGGGAAAAGTGAACCAACTCTTCTATTATATCACTTAAATCTCGAAAACACGTTTTTACTGTTCATAGACCGCGGGTGCGCTAGCCCTTGGACCGCGGGTGCGCTATGCCTTCGGCACCTCATCCAAAAATCTGAAACAGTAGACCGCGGGTGCGCTACATTTTGGAGCGCGGGTGCACTCTGGTCACCGCGGGTGCACTAACTTTTGGAGTGCGGGTGCACTCTGGTTACTCTGCGCACAGCTTCTCCAAAGATCGCCTCCAAAACACCTTTTCCCTTCATAATTTGGAAAAATGGTAAACTACAAGTTATGCTAAATCTCCCAACATGTGTCATTGGAGGAACGTCGAAACACACGACACACTTCGGGGCACTTTTGGCTTACCTTCCACAATGATTTGAACAAAACTCAAAATAAGAAAGTTACACATCTATGTCTTATCTAACCACTCAATTTGGCCTCATAACAATTGGCTCAACATACGAATTACCATGAATTAAATCGCAAGGACGCTACAATAACGCCACACATCAACTATAAACAACAATACTATAAACCATAAATCACAATCCTTAACATCAAAACTATGCTTAAACATAACCAAATAGTCCATAAACATATGAAATCTTAAACCGTACCGATCACTAGGATTGGATATTACAATCTCCCCTCCTTAGAGGAATTTCGTCCCCGAAATTGACGTCACTGCGCAAACAACTCGGGATACTTCTCTTTCATCTCATCCTCTGGTTCCCACGTGGCTTCTTCAATCAAATGATTCCTCCAAAGGACTTTAACAATTCCGATCTCTTTGTTTCTCAATACTTTAACTTTGCGATCCAGAATCTGGACCGAAATCTCTTGGTACGTCAAATTCGGCGTCAAATCCAATGGCTCGTGGCGAAGAACATGGGAAGGATTCGCAATATATTTCCTGAGCATAGAGACGTGAAAAACGTTATGAACTCTGTCAAGATCTGGCGGTAAGGCTAACCTGTAAGCTTGATCACCAATTCTATCCAAGATCTCAAATGGGCCAATAAATCTCGGACTCAACTTTCCCTTCTTGCCAAACCGCATCACACCCTTAAGAGGTGCTATCTTCAAAAACACATGATCGCCAACCTCAAACTACAATGGCCTACGACGCACATCGGCATAACTCTTCTGTCTCCACTGTGCTGTCTTCATTCTCTCTCGAATAACAGCAACAACATCAGCAGTCTGTTGGACCAACTCTGGACCCAACATCTTTCTCTCACCAATCTCATCCCAATACAAGGGAGATCTACACTTCCTGCCATAAAGTGCTTCATACGGTGCCATGCCAATTGTCGATTGGTAGCTATTATTATACGTGAAGTCAACAAGAGGCAATTTGGAATCCCACCTACCAGGATAATCTATAATACAAGCTCTGAGCATATCCTCTAAAATCTGAATAACTCTATCTGATTGACCATCGCTCTGGGGGTGATATGCTGTACTAAATGCTAACCGTGTACCCATAGCTCTGTGCAAACTCTTCCAAAACTCTGAAGTAAATCTAGGGTCACGATCAGACACGATCGACACAGGAACACCATGAAGTCTAACAATCTCTGCTATGTACTCTTCGGCATACTGGTTCATGGAATATGTCGTCTTGACTGGAAGAAAATGCGCTGACTTGGTCAATCGATCAACAATAACCCAAATAGAGTTAAAACCTTTCTGCGTTCTGGGAAGACCAGTCACGAAATCCATCGTAATGTGCTCCCATTTCCATTGAGGAATCGGCAATGATAACAATGTCCCAGCAGGTCTCTGGTGCTCGATCTTCACCTGCTGACAAGTTAGGCACTGAGAAATAAACATGGCAATATCTTTCTTCATACCTGGCCACCAATAGAGTCTACGAAGATCCTGATACATCTTAGTGCTGCCTGGATGTATCGAGTATGGCGCTGTATGTGCCTCTGTCAAGACGTCTCGCCGAATATCATCACCAGCAGGAATGCAAATACGGCCTCTAAACGTCACCAAACCATCTCTATTCGTCGCGAACTCTGAATTACCTCTCTCCTCTGCTCTAGCTCTCAACTCTAACAACTGAACATCAATAGCCTGCTCTCTACGGATCCTGTCCGTCAATGTAGCCCGAATAACCAACGCTGAAAAACGAGCAATGGTTCCAGGAACCACCAAAGCTATCTCCTCTCGCTGCAAATCTAACAACAACGGCTGCTGAATCATAGAACTTAAAGAAGAACTCGACTTACGGCTCAATGCATCCGCTACAACATTCGCCTTCCCTGGGTGGTAACTAATAGTCACATCATAGTCTTTGACAAGCTCTAACCACCGTCTCTGTCGCATATTAAGTTCTTTCTGTGAAAACAAATACTTTAAACTCTTGTGGTCTGTGAAAATTTCACACTTTTCGCCATACAAATAATGTCTCCAGATTTTCAGGGCGAAAACCACAGCTGCCAGCTCCAAATCATGCGTAGGATAATTCTTCTCGTAATCCTTCAACTGGCGAGAAGCATAGGCTATAACTTTACCTCGTTGCATCAACACTGCACCGAGGCCCTTCTTCGACGCATCGGTAAAAACAACAAAGTCCTCTGAACCACTGGGCAAAGCAAGTACTGGAGCTGTCGTCAACTTATCTTTCAACTCCTGGAATCCTCTTTGGCATTCATTGGACCACTCAAACTTCACAGTCTTCCTCGTCAGATTAGTTAACGGCAGGGCAATCTTGGAAAAGTCTGAAATAAAACGACGATAATAACCCGCCAAACCAAGAAAACTGCGTACCTCTGGTACAGTGGTAGGAATAGGCCACTTCTGAATCGCCTCTATTTTCACTGGATCAACAGCTATACCATCCTTCGAGACAACATGGCCTAAGAAAGAAATCTGCTCCAACCAGAACTCACACTTCTTCAACTTAGCATACAACCTCTTCTCTCTCAGCAACTGAAGAACAACTCTGAGGTGCTCTGAATGAAGCTCTCTGGTCTTGGAGTAAATCAAAATGTCATCGATAAAAACAATGACAAAGCTATCCAAATACGGCTTGAACACACGGTTCATAAGATCCATGAAGACTGAAGGAGCATTGGTCAGACCAAAAGACATCACAAGAAATTCATAGTGACCGTACCTGGTCCGGAACGCCGTCTTAGGGATATCAGACTCCCTAACCTTCAACTGATAATAACCAGATCGCAAATCAATCTTCGAGAACACTGTAGCCCCTTGCAGTTGGTCAAAAAGGTCATCTATCCGTGGCAACGGATACTTATTCTTAATCGTCACTTTGTTGATCTCTCTATAATCAATACACAGCCGCAACGACCCATCTTTCTTCTTGACGAAAAGAACCGGAGCTCCCCAAGGCGAAGAACTCGGCCGAATAAAACCTTTATCCAATAGATCCTGCAATTGCGTCTTCAACTCTTTCATCTCTGAAGGGGCCATTCTGTACGGAGCCTTAGAAATAGGAACCGTACCTGGAACTAGATCAATCACAAACTCTACATCTCTGTCCGGCGGTAAACCCGGCACATCATCCTCAAATACATCAGAGAACTCTCTCACAACATCAATATCATCAATATTCAACTTCACAATTCTATCCATATCCACAATCGAAGCCAAAAACCCATCACAACCTCTAAACAACAACTTCTTAGCCTCAAGACACGAAATAAAAGGAAGGATCAGCGAAGTACCTGCACTGGCGAACAAACCTTCCCTATTGCCATCATCTGCAAATTTCACCGTCTTAGCAATGCAATCAATCACTGCACGGTAGGTTGATAGCCAATCCATGCCAAGTATAATATCAAACGCAACCATCGGAATAACAATCAAGTCGGCATAAACAACTCGCCCATCAATTTGAACAGAGCACGCATACACAATAGATGTTGGGCACAACACATCTCCCGAAGGCAAAACAACATTAAACTGGAGGGGAATAACAGAAGGAACTATACCCAAATATCTCAAAAATAGTTCAGACATAAAAGAATGAGTAGCACCTGTATCAATCAACGTCGTAGCTACTCTGCCCGAAATTAAAATAGTGCTAGAGATCACAGAAGAATCATGGTTTATACCTTCCTTTGTTATGGTAAAGATGCGACCCTGCACCTTCTCCTTGCTCGATCCTCTTGGGCAGTCCTTGGCAATATGGCTTGCAGTGCCACATCTGTAGCATGTATTAGTACCAAACCTGCACTCACCCCTGTGAGGCCTACTGCACTTGGGACACAATGGCTTCTCAGGATCATATGGAACTGTCGGTGGTTTAGGACTCGGCTCCAACTTGCCTTTCCCTTTGAAATTGCCTTTCCCTCTTTGGCTTGAACCCTGACCTCTTTGAGCAACAAACTGCTGCCTTGCCTGTCTCTCTCTAGCAATATCTTTCTCATCTTGCTCGGCCAACAAAGCCTTAGACACAATCTCTTTGAATGTCACCGCCTTCGACATATTGATGTCCCTTATGATTTCTGCTCGAAGACCTCTAATAAAATGAGCACCCTTATCTTTGTCATTCGAGGCAATATAAGGAGCAAACAGACAGCCCTCCTCGAACTTCAAAATGTACTCGTCAACATTCATACCTCCTTGACACAGCTCTAAAAATTCAGTCACCTTCCGAACTCGAAGTGCATCCGGAAAATACTTGACATAGAAAAGATCTGTGAACTCTTGCCACTTCAATGCTGGAACATCAACACTTACCTTGGTAGCATTCCACCAAATGCGTGCAGCTCTGACTAGCATGAATACTGCACAATCCACTCTGTCTTTGTCTTCATACTTGAGATGATCAAAAATCGCCTCAAGAGCTTTGACTCACTCTACAGCCACCAATGGATCAGTGCTTCCTGTAAATTTCGGCGGATCCTTTCTCTTGAAAGCAGTAAAGATCCCATCGGTCCCAACTGCCTGAGCCACTTGGCCTCTCCCTTGACCTCTACCTTGGCCTGTACCTTGCATACGGAGCAACTGCTGGATCTGCTCACTATGGACCTTAGCTTGCTCTTTCAGTACCTTGTCGAACTCATCGACAACTCTAGAGGAAGAACTATCCTCACCCTCTGAAGCCTTTCTCTTAGGAGGCATACTCCTACAATGTGCTCACATAATACATATCAACCAATGACAATAATTAGATGTAGAAGAAGACATACCCGGACTGTTGAAAGTAGACGAAGTCATATGCATTGGTCCGAAGAACGGTGCTCTGATACCACTAAATGTAACGCTCTGATCCGTTTTCATAAAATAGCAGCGGAAATTTAAAATTTTCTTTGAAGGGAGGAAGGATTTAAAATACATTACAATATATAAACAAAAGTTAATACATGATCAATCAAATAAGGCAACAAAATACAAAACATCATTTTTGTGATCATGTCAAAATACTTGCAAAATAGTCTTCTTCCTTCCCTCTCTTATGCATATGACCCCGGCTCCAATCAACGTCCCGGCCCGTCACTCTTATCTGCATCACATGAATAACTGAAATGAGTATGAAACTCAGCAAGTGGAACTCTTACATAGCAATGTACATATACCATACTCTGTAAAACGTGGCTTTGAAAACATTAAATACCATCAACTCTGAAACATGAATATCATAGAATGAATAACAATAACGATGGTATTTCTCTTTTCTCTGTTGGATTGATATCTATATAGTATCTCTGTCTCTGTGCCTCTATCCCATCGATATGAATCGATAACTCTGAGGGATATAAGCCTATGGTCGTTGATCAACTTATTGCATGCAATCTCTGGCTATGTATCTATCAATCCAATAAAACATTTGAATTCTCTCTTTGGCATTAAAACAAACACTTTGAAGACTATCTTTTCTCTTGTATTCCCTTTGACATGGTTGAGACATAAAATGCCTCTAATATACAACAAGGTGTATTAATACATAGCATGAATCAAATGGAAGGGAATAACACTTTAAAACCATTGAAACACAATACATATATTATCATGTGAGCACAAGAAATGAAATTCCACTTACAACACTTGGAACCTTGAATCTACTCTCTTGGTACACAACCTACAACAATAAACCATAAACTTCACCATCAACATCTCAATAATCATAAACCCATACCATAAACTTCATAAAACCAACACAATCACAATCTCCATAATTTCCCCCAACATCAAAATCCAACAATAACTAAACCATAAGCTTACCTTAGCTCCTTGAACCCAAAATGAACTTGATCTCACTTCAAAATTCCAACAAGAAGCTTGAATCAAAGGAACAATTGAAGGAAATAAGAACCCTAGCTCTTCCTTGGAGTGAAGAATCGAGAAGTGAGGAGAGAAATGAGGGAAAAGTGAACCAACTCTTCTATTATATCACTTAAATCTCGAAAACACGTTTTTACTGTTCATAGACCGCGGGTGCGCTAGCCCTTGCACCGCGGGTGCGCTATGCCTTCGGCACCTCATCCAAAAATCTGAAACAGTAGACCGCGGGTGCGCTACATTTTGGAGCGCGGGTGCACTCTGGTCACCGCGGGTGCACTAACTTTTGGAGTGCGGGTGCACTCTGGTTACTCTGCGCACAGCTTCTCCAAAGATCGCCTCCGAAACACCTTTTCCCTTCATAATTTGGAAAAATGGTAAACTACAAGTTATGCTAAATCTCCCACCATGTGTCACTGGAGGAACGTCGAAACACACGACACACTTCGGGGCACTTTTGGCTTACCTTCCACAATGATTTGAACAAAACTCAAAATAAGAAAGTTACACCTCTATGTCTTATCTAACCACTCCAATTGGCCTCATAACAATTGGCTCAACATACGAATTACCATGAATTAAATCGCAACGACGCTACAATAACGCCACACATCAACTATAAACAACAATACTATAAACCATAAATCACAATCCTTAACATTAAAAATATGCTTAAACATAACCAAATAGTCCATAAACATATGAAATCTTAAACTGTACCGATCACTAGGCTTGGATATTACAATTTATTTTTCTTTAAACTCTGAATTTAAGTAAATCATCCCAAAAAAATTTGGGTTTCTTCATTAGCATTCTCGGTGTTAATATATTTGTCACTTAACTCTCATGTTATCATTTTTGCATATGATAAAAGGAGGTAGGGGTAGGAGTGTCAATTCGGATGGTTCGAATGTATTTGAGTCGAGTTGAAACATGGATATTACAAAATAATTCTCAACCCGAAAACACTAACCAAATCCAAAACAACCTGACTAACCAATCAAACCTCAAACCCAATTTTTTTTTATTATTTAACAAAATAATAAAAATAAAATATAAAAATTCAACATATAATCATAATAAAACTATTTTAATTTAAACACATGATAATAAATTTTTTTTTTATCTAAATATGATAATTATATTTCATGTGTTTAAATATTTTAATTTAGTATTCCAATAGTTCAAATGATTCATTACTCTAAAAATAATAATAGTTTAGAAAATCCAAATATTTCGCACAAAAAATATTATTCGTTTTTTAAATTGATGATATTAATATACGATAAAAAGATCTTCAAAACCAAAAAATAACTTAATTATTTCAAGTTCCACTACTCATATTTTTACAATTTTTTATATTGATCAACATTGACACAACATATGAAATAAAAGTTAAATAAAATTGAAAACTTTAATTTATAAACCTATTTTAGAAATTTCAACTAACTTACTTTTCAACGGATGTATCAATAGCAACATTATAATTATAAATAATATATGATAGCATTATTTTAGCTAGCACAATAATTTATGAAAACAAATTATTTTTTTGGTATCCGATTTCAGGTCAATTGGGTTTAATCGAACCCAACTCAACCCAGCATATTTTTTCTTAATCTGAAATTTTTTCGATCAGGTTCGTTTTGATATCTTGGGAAAACATGTAAACAATGAACCCGACCCGAGTCGACAAGAAAAATATCGGGTTAAATTCGGGGGTTTAGGACCGGGATCAAATCGAGTTGGACCTGAAATTAGATCCCAAAAAAATTGGATTGAGTTAAGTTGGATTCAAGTTTAACCAATTCGAGATGAATTAAAAATCAAATCACCCGTCAACCCTAACTAACCTGAACCATTTATATATATATATATTTTTTCACAACACAAACATCCCAAACTTTTTTATTTTAATTATGTGTACAACAATACTATCAACGGGCTAGGCCAGAGGTCCTTTTGGGTTCGTTTCTAGTTTATGTATTGGACTCAAAAACAGTCGCATTGAAAGAAACGAAGGCCCATCAAAGAAGCCCATTATCACAATGGAATGGATTCAACAATAAAAACAGAAGCAACTCAGCTAAACTGAGTATACCTGTAAAAAGTTGCTTTCATCCAAAACTATGATAATTTTCTATGGCAAAACAACAGGTTCAATCTTCCATATCTCTCTTGCATACTCGTTGATCGTGCGGTCGCTGCTGAACTTGAACGAACCGGCTGTGTTTAAGATGGACATTTTAGTCCATTTCTGCATCAACAACGTTGAAAAATGCATGGTGAGAAACATACTCGAATTTTATGATTCTAAATTTAGTCGTTCTACAAGCAGCTTATGTAATTATGCCTGTTGCATTGGAAGAAAACATCTTACTTTTTGATTTTTGTATGCATTGTCAACTTTCTCTTGACACTCTATGTAACTTGGAAAATCTTTGCCGACGAGAAAATAATCAGCTCGACCATACCCTTCGTTTCCTTCCAAGGATCCCATCAGTTCGTTGTAGTTGTATGGGCCAAATACGCCAGTTCTAACGAATGCTTTCGCTTCTTCAAATCTAGGATCCGGCACAAACTGCAGACCAGAAAGAATGCTTCAGAATCGCCTAGGCAGCAATTAAGGGTTAAGATTCTGGTATCTAACCTGATTTACATTACTTCTGAATCTTTGAAAGATAACAATTAAGTTTATCTCCATCTATGCCATTCTTTAGAAAGCTATTGTAAGATCGGACATATTTTATGTATGGATTTAGAATGTCTTATTTTGTGACATTTTAAATATATTACAGTCCTTACTATAAAGGTATATTAGAAACTGCGAAATTTCAAATTCGGGGCTTTTAAAACCATCCAACCAACAAGTGCGATAGATTTAGATTACACATTTGAAATTCTTTGACTTCAAATCACTCAAACCAGATGCCTTGTTTGAAAATCACATCTTCACTAAAACTCCTAGTTGTGTTGTACCGCATCTTTTTGACAAATCATTCCATTCAAATTATACTTTATAGAACCCAAACACAATGTTTCAATGATTATGTAATCCCCCAACAGCTTTTACCATGAGTTAAAAAAAAACTATAAAGATAACTTAGGTAGATATAAGTGTTTACCTTTCCCTTGGCTCTTTCTTGACGAAGGCCAGCAATTTCTTCAGCCCGAGCACCAAACAGAAAGAAGTTGTCTTCTCCAACTTCTTGCCTGATCTCAACATTGGCACCATCCAATGTTCCAATAAGGATGCAGCCATTCATTGAAAATTTCATGTTGCTTGTTCCACTGGCTTCCATTCCAGCAGTGCTACACCAATTCAAGTATAGATAAGGATGGGATCCCGATTACTTAGAAGGTATACGAATAGTAGCACTATGCAGAAAATCAAGATTATAGAAGCTCTAATTTTTTAAGTCATAACAATACCTGATGTGTTGAGATAGCTCACTTCCAGGGATAAGCACTTCTGCAACACTGACATTGTAATCCGGGACAAAGATGACCTAAAACAGAAAAATAAACAATTCTTTTCACATGCAAGAATTTCTAAAGTCGTCATGTTAATGACTTATGAGAGCGTTTGATGGAATTTCGTTTCTGGTTAGCAATCTTCCTTGAATCTCATCATAGTGTACCTTCAAAAGGTCGCCTATCTCAGGATCGTGATTTATTGTTGACCCAACATCAGTGATGAATTTTACGATCCTCTTAGCTTGGACATACGTAGCGAATGCTTTTCCTCCAAATATGCAAACTCGGGGAACAAATTTTTCTTCCCTCTCCTCACGACTCATTTCCTTCATCTTCTTGTAGCGATATACAATACCCAGGATATTCAACAACTGTCGTTTGTACTCATGAATACGCTTTATCTGGAAGAACGTTAAGTTTATTAAATTTTAAGCTCGCGAGAAGGTAAAATCTACGAAGTAGAAAATGAAAAGAATATATTCATGCTTAAGGACAATGAATAGGGAAAACCTGAACATCGAACATTGCATCAGGGCTAACAACATATCCAGTTTTCTCCTTGAGAAATGATGCAACTTTCTTCTTGTTGTTTCTCTTTGCCTCAGTCCATTCAGAGTGGAGTTCTTCATTATCTGCAAACTATAGCCAATTCAAGAAATCATGATAACTGCCAAAAACTGTAACATCAAATTCAATCTGATATCAATTAAATGAAAGATTTAAATGATGAACAAGATTTGAATGAATACCTTCCGTAACTCTGCTAACTTTTCAGTGTTTATTAGCCAGTAATCTGACCCAGTCCACTTGGTTACGATTTTACTGAGTGCTGGATTACAAAAGCTCATCCATCTTCTTGGAGTCACCCCATTAGTTTTATTCTGAAATTTCTCAGGCCATAACTGTCACTTACAAAAACAAGTCAGTTGGCAACGACTCTAATGGTAAAGGTACTGTAGCAGCAAAACAATATCGAATCAAATTCCATATTTTGATTACCTGGTAAAAATCATTGAAAACTTCTTTCTTGACAATATCACTGTGAATCTCAGCAACCCCATTTACTGCATGCCCTCCCACAACACATAAATTAGCCATCCGGACCAGCTGTGGTTGCTTTGGAGTCGGTTCAAATGTCAACTTCACTTTCTTCTCTGCCTTTGAGATTTCAGGTTTCTTATCCTTGTCTTTAGGTTTTTTTGTTACAGCTTTATCATTAGGCTTTTTCACTTCGTCTTGCGAGATAGGCTTTGCCATTTTGTCTGACTCAGAATCTTTATCCTCTTTAACAGTTTTGGCCAAAATAATTTCCTGTGACTTAATAAGTAATTTCAGGACAGAAGAAGGAAGCTCCATATTATCAAGAATTCTCATTTGCTTCAGCTTTTTCTGTAGGAGATCCAGATCCTCAGTGCCATATTTTGAGATAATGTTATCAATAAACTGCATAAAAGGCATCAGCTTGTAAGGATGGATAAAGTTAAGTATTAAGCAACGAAACATGTAAAATACCTCTTCCTCGATCGTTCTTATAATTTCAAAATGCCGGGGAAGAAGTTGTTGCATAAGATTCACATCCCATTTCTCAAGAGCCTCCGGTAGAACGGTATGGTTAGTGTACGCCACGGTTCTGTTAGTGCAAAATGACAATGTTCAGGGATACACAGACATGACACAAAATCTAACAAATAACAACCACGGTTCTGTTAGTGCAAAATGACACTGTTCAGGGATACACAGACATGACACAAAATCTAACAAATAACAACTACATCAACATCTCAATGATGCTTAACGACAATCATATATGAATACCTCGTACACAAGAATTAGTAAAAATATGTGGCAAAACAGTCATCTGAGTTGCTTTTTACAGCACATAGGGGATACAAATAATGATAGTAAGTAGTAACAAACACAAAAGGATCTAATCAAATATGAGTCAGCGGCAGATTCACTTGAAAAAGCAATGAAATAAAGTACCTTTGAGTGATCTTCCATGCTTCTTCCCAGTTCAAACCCTTCACATCTATTAATATTCTCATTAGCTCTGGAATACACAGAGTTGGGTGAGTATCGTTCATTTGCAAAGCAACTTTCTCTGGGAAATTCTCCCATTTCACAGTTTCCCCCGATCTCCTCTCAAATCTGGTTATAATATCTTGAAGAGAAGCTGAGCATAGGGTATATTGTTGCTTCAATCTAAGTGTCTTTCCCTCGTATGATTCATCACCTGGGTATAAAACATAGCAGATCTGGTCCAAAAATAAAAGGGAATGGATCATATTTACTAGATAATATAAGGTTCTTCAATACGGAATTTTCTATTATTTCATTTTTTTTAATAGAAGCTATGCATTTTATTTAGCACATTCCACCCCTTGAAATTAAAAAGGTACTGCAGTATAAACATTCCGTTGTTTAAAAGAGAGAGCGAAAATCGATTTGTACATGGAAGAACCAGAGTAGACCTTTTCAGCCCTTTTCAAGGCCTCGTATGCTTTTGCATGATCACCAGCATTAAATGCATGTAAATCAAAAACTTCTGAAGCAACTTTTGTCGACCATAGCCTGAGGTTTAGTGTAGTTTTTGTTTTATATCCTGGTATTGGAACATCGTAGGCAATAGCAATAATGTCTTCACCTCCCACCCATTCCTTCCTTCCTTCTCGACCTTCAATGACTTTTCCATAAAATTTAACTGGATAGAAGACATCGTTTCTGACGATTTCCCACGGATTTCCCATCTAATTTTAATGAGGAAACATTTGACAAAATTAAAAAGAAAATAATATAGAAATGCTACACCTGAATAAAAAGAACATAGACTGAGAATACCTCAAGCCAATTTTCTGCAACTTCCTCTTGACCATCTTTTGTGATTAGCTGCTTGAATAGACCATATCTGTATCTAAGTCCATAACCCCATCCTGGATAGTTAAGAGTTGCCATGGAGTCTAGAAAGCAAGATGCAAGCCGTCCTAAACCTCCATTACCAAGTGCAGCATCTGGTTCCTACAATCATACGTATAGTTTGATACTTTCATCGAACGAATAACACTTGCTAAACTACAGTCATGAAAAGATCCCTTTTCTCTTTCTATACGATGATTAAAAGCTATTTTTTTTAATTCAAATAAAACATACAAGGCATCGGAAACACTATTTCATGATATCCATTAAATGGATTAAGTTCAATCTTATCACCCACCATTACTTAAGGTTCACTTCTAACTGATCATTTAAAGTTACCATTCTCTCAGTATTGATGGAGAAAGAACATGTATCAGTACAAGATTTTAAGTTTGCATTTCAGGAATTGACAAAACCTTTCTTAAACAGTTCAAATTTATTTCCATTTCTTTCTGTGCATCAGTCAGGACATCCAGAGGAAAGGGAAATTGTATCCTAACTTATGAGAGCGTACAACCACAAACTTTAACCTCCTATATATCACAACATTAATGACGATCAATTGCTAACTCAGTTAGGCTTACTGCATTATACACACATTCTACAAAACTATCAGAAGCATTTCCTACCTGTCTAGCTACATCTTCTAAATTGTGTCCAAGCTTTTTCAGCGCCTCTGCGTAAACCCCTGTCAACTCCAAATTACCGATTGCATTCAACAGTGCTCTACCCTGTTGCATAAAACTAGGAGATTAAATTGTGAAACTTTGCGTACAAATCTTAAAGTCCATGACATTTTACGCAGAGGCCAGAGATAATAGCTTACCTGAAGAAATTCCATCGACAAATAATAGGCTTGCTTCACATTCAGCTTTTCATAATATTCATTTGTGGCATTCCAATTTATAATGAGCATATCACGAACACTCTCAGCCGTGGCATAGTATGCTTTAGCAAGATTAAACACCACGGGGGAAAATAATGGATTGAACTCGGCACGATACTTGATGCTCGATACAACAGATGCAGAATCCGGACTAAGAGCATCTAATACCATTCCTAAATCAACAAAAGAAGTTTTCAAAGAAAAAATAATCAGTTCGGAGATCTAAAACAGCTAAAATGTTTAACCTTTCACATTTGTGCAATTTTCTTGCAATTGATGAGAATCAAGATTATTGCTATAGCCTTTAAGTGGAAGCCCATGCATGCAGTGAAGATACCTCGAGACTATTCAAGGGGAAAAAAAAAAAAAAGAACAATTGACACTTTTCAGAACACATGAAAGCTACATTCGCATTTCTAACTTAGATACGAAAAAGAAAAGGAAAAAGTGAATATTCCCAAGCAGCCAAATCAGATTATACAGCAATCTGAAATACTACTGCACGAATGCAATGCGTGACAAAGTTAAGTAAAAAAAAATCTACAACTAATGAATGTATCTTACTTAAACAAATCAAGAACATATAATTGAAATTCAACAGAGCTAAAAGTTTTCGAAACTCAACCCATCGTAAAGCAAGCATAAACTACGATGTCAAATTATACTACTTTAACGAGATCATTTAGTTCCAAAATCGGTGCCCATTTCGCGTGAAAACCAGACCTTTTTCTCGAATGGTGGCAGGAGGGTCTTCGAGTTTCTGCTGTCTCTCACCCGCCACACTCTTCACAAAGAAACATCTCCTCACATAATCACGCGATCCCACCGATGATTTCCTGAACACCAAGTCCCTCTTCGATCGCTTAGGATTACTGCTAAAAGTAGATAAAAGAAGAGAAGTCGAATCCCACGCTGAGAATGCCGAAACCACCATCGATGACACCTCAAATACCCACAAATTCTCCGAGTTCTTGTGCGTTCAGGGAGTGTTCAGAGAGAATTTTGGATGATGGGGTTGGAAGATTCGAAGATGATGGAGCATGTCACGCACGAGAAGATAGTGGATTCGTCGTTTCGCTGCTGAGGAGAAGATATTTTTATATGTATTTCATTCATAATCTCTCTTGAGTTTAACGAAATGGATGTTCGAAAATTGTTCGTACATTGTTAAATTATTATCAAACATATGTATGATAGGCATTTAGGTAAATTAAATATTGGGGAAATTAGTGGTAAATCTCTAATCAATGACACAAATTAATGTCCAGTCCCTATATCAGAAAAAATTATACTGCAATACCTGACATGCCTCAAAACTTATTTTAAACTCTCCGATCATCTAATTTTTGTTGTGGAAAAGTAAAAATTACGATAAAAAATAAAAATCTCAAACTCTCAAAATTATCACACTACACACTTTATAATATTTTTCTCTCAACTCAATTGTGATTTTCTTCACAAATGAGATATCTATTTATAGAAAATCTTTACAAATAATCCAAAAATAAATTACATCATTACCTTCATCATCACACATAAATTTCAATATTCAACACCTAATTTTACCTAATTTTCAATATTCAAATATTCAACATACAATATTCAAATATTCAATATTAAAATATTAAATTTCAACACTCCCCTTGTGATGATGATCATAATGATTGTCTTCATTACGTGTTTTTATATTGCCTCGTTAAAAAACTTACTAGGAAAAACCCATTGGGATAAAAACCATAGTAAGGGAAAAAGAGTGCAGTCACGTAAACTCTCCCTTATGTTGACACGAACAGTTCTTCACAAATTTCGTAGATTGCGCATTCCGATATTATATATATGTGCTTTCTGAATATTGTTGTAGGAAGTACCTTTGTGAAGATATCTGATGAATTTTCACTTGATTGAATGTGACGAACATCAATATATTTATTCTTCTCAAGCTCCTTGGTGAATGCGAAGAACTTAGGAGGAATATGTTTAGTTCTGTCGCTTTTTGTTTATTTTTTTTTCATTTGAGCAACACATGCATCATTATCTTCATATAGTATCACAGGCTTCTCGTCAAATGATAATCCGCATGAGATTTGGATATGTTGGGTCATTGATTTTAACCACGCATATTCACGGCTTGCTTCATGTAGTGCAACAATCTCGGCATGATATGATGAAGTTGTTA
>NC_133309.1:18761510-18761798 GCF_012295235.1 Primulina huaijiensis | reverse complement strand
ATTTCAAATTCTTCCTTCAAGTATGACACAACTTCATGAATTTCATTATTCGTTCCAATGATGTTTAAATCATCAACATATACAGCAATAATTACGCATCCGGATGTTGTTTTCTTAATGAAAACACAAGGGTATATTGAATTATTTACGTATCCCTTTTCATCAAGTGATCACTTAGCCGATTATACCACATTCGGCCCGATTGCTTTAACCCATATAATGATCTTTGTAATTTCACAGAATGACATTCTCTGGGTTTTGAACTTTGTGCTTCAGGCATCTTAAATC
>NC_133309.1:18759775-18760704 GCF_012295235.1 Primulina huaijiensis | reverse complement strand
ATAGAGATTTCATGATTCTCGTCAGTTTGTGGTTCTGACAGAACATTTTCATCATCATGTGTTTCTTCAGGAACAACATTCTCTATTTTGTGATCATCATGTGTTTCTTCAGGAATATCATTCTCTATTTTGTGATCATTGTGTTTGTCTATGAATTTTCTTTTTCGAGGATTTTTATCCTTGGAACCGACTGGCCTTCCACTTTCAGGTGTTTTACGACATCATGACTTTGTTCAATTTGTTTATTTGGAATTTCAATTCGAGCAGGAGCATTTACAGCATGTATATATGATTTAGTTACCCTTTTTGCATCTGTAAATGCATCTGGTATTTGATTTGCTATTCTTTGCAAGTGCACAATTTGCTGTACATCTTTTTCACATTGTTGTGTTCTTGGATCCAGATGTCACAATGATGATACATACCATGTAATTTCCTTTTCGGTATGTTTCTTGTCTCCCCCTAACATTGGGAAGATTTCCTCATTAAAATGACAATCAGCAAAACGTGCTGTGAACATGTCGCCTGTCTGAGGTTCAAGATATCGAATGATCGATGGACTATCATAACCGATATAAATTTCAATCTTTCTTTGAGGTCCCATTTTCTTTCGTTGCGGTGGTACAACAGGCACATACACTATACATCCAAAAATTCTCAGATGAGAAAGGTCTGGTTCTTTACCAAATGCAAGCTGCAATGGGGAGTATTTATGATATGCACTTGGTCTGATGCAAATTAATGCAGCGGCATGTAAAATTGCATGTCCCCATATAGAAATAGGAAGCTTTGTTTTCATAATCATTGTTCTAGCAATCATTTGTAGACGTTTAATCAATGATTCAGCCAATCCATTTTGTGTATGTACATGAGCAACATGATGGTCAACAATGATTCCCATAGACATACAATAATCATTGAAAGTTTGG